>NW_010392063.1:441-679 GCF_000710305.1 Buceros rhinoceros silvestris | reverse complement strand
GATCTTAAAGGTCTCTTCCAACATAAATGATGCTGTGATTCTGTCCCCATCCCAGGACTGCGATGGGCTTATTGTCCGTTCAGCCACCAAAGTCACGGCCGACGTGCTGGAGGCAGCGGAGAGGCTGCAGGTGGTGGGCAGAGCAGGCACCGGCGTGGACAATGTGGACGTGGAGGCAGCCACCAGGAAGGGTGTCCTGGTCATGAAGTAAGAGCAGGAGCATGGGGACATCCCTGCC
>NW_010392063.1:0-356 GCF_000710305.1 Buceros rhinoceros silvestris | reverse complement strand
TGTAAGACAGTCAGCAGGAGGTAGTTCCTGGTCAAGAAGTAAGAGCAGGAGCATGGGGTCCTCACTGCCTGTGCTCCTAGGGAGACAGGGAGGCTTCAGCAGGGTGCCCCCCCCACCCATGGCATTCCGTGTCACCGCCCTGTGGGTCTCCACCCTCACGGGGTGCAGATCTCCATCAGCCTGGCTGACACACCAGTGACACCACTCTCCATCCCCAGCACACCCACTGGGAACAGCCTCAGTGCGGCAGAGCTCACCTGTGGGATGATCCTGTCCTTGGCCAGGTGAGTGCGGGGCAGGACAGGGGGACGGACGTGCGCCCCACGGCCTCCTGCTCCCGCGCTGACCACCGCCTC
>NW_010392062.1:547-784 GCF_000710305.1 Buceros rhinoceros silvestris | reverse complement strand
CCCGGCCCGAGGGGCTGCGGGGAAACGGGGGAACGTGCTGGAGCACGAGGGGAGCGGGAGGGGCAAAGGGGAGAGAGGGGAGAAACTGAGGGGGAACGGGGGAGACCGAGGGGCAAATGAGGGAGGAAAAGAGGGAAAATGTGGGAGACTGAGGGGAAAGGGAGAAAAACACGAAGGAAAATGAGGGAGTCTGAGGGGAGAAAGAGGGAGAGCGAGGGGGAAAACGTGGGAGACCAA
>NW_010392062.1:0-382 GCF_000710305.1 Buceros rhinoceros silvestris | reverse complement strand
AGACCAAGGGAGGAAATGGGGGACTAAGGAGAAACATGAGAAAGTGAGGGGAAAATAAAAGAAACTGGGTGGAAAATGAGGGACGGTAAGGGAAAAATTTGAGACTTAGAAGAAAATGAGGGGGACCGAGGGCAGCTGAGAGGAAACGAGGGAGAGCAGAGAAAAACGAGAGTGGGAGAGAACAAGAGGGAATGGAGCAAGGGGAAAAGGAAACTGAGGAATGAGGGGTCTAGAGGGAAAGGGAGGGCACTGAGGGAAAATGAAGGACAGCGACGGGAAAATGGGACCGAGGGAAAATGAGGGGAGAGAGACGGAGGGAAAACGAGAAGGAAGGGGAGAGGCCGAGGGAGAACAAGCAGAACCGAGGGGGAGCAGAGCCGCC
>NW_010392061.1:22350-22564 GCF_000710305.1 Buceros rhinoceros silvestris | reverse complement strand
CGGGAACGGGACACCGCGCCGCGCCGAATCAGCTGGAGCATCACCCAGCCTTTTCTCCTGATTTGGTATGTGTGCTCCTGCCTGAGACAAAGCAGCCGTCATTCACTCTTTCTCCTGATGTATATGTACGTGTACGCGTATTTACAGCAGTGTAGGTACTGCTTACCCTGTATATATGCTTTGCATATCTATGCACAAAGGCTGGGTATGGGTA
>NW_010392061.1:21401-22296 GCF_000710305.1 Buceros rhinoceros silvestris | reverse complement strand
CCGCTCCAGAGCCAGCTCCGGGCGTGTGGATGTGCCCGTTCCGAGTGGAGGCGGAACGTTCCCGGACGTGGGAATCCGCGCGTGAGCGTGGGAATCCCAGCAGCCTTGTCACTGTCCAGGGAGGGAGACTAGCAGGGTTTATCTGGGGGGTGAATAACCAAGCAAGGGCAATATCTGCGGGTGGCTCACTGCAGCAGCACCTCGGGACTGTGTCTGGAGAAGAGGCGAGGGAAATGTATTCCTTTAGGTCAGGGCAGTGCAGCTTTCCTGCTCCCATTGCAGGGATGCAACATTTCCCCCGGAGACTAGCAGGGTTTATCTGGGGGGTGAATAACCAAGCAAGGGCAATATCTGCGGGTGGCTCACTGCAGCAGCACCTCGGGACTGTGTCTGGAGAAGAGGCGAGGGAAATGTATTCCTTTAGGTCAGGGCAGTGCAGCTTTCCTGCTCCCATTGCAGGGATGCAACATTTCCCCCGGCCACTGCACCTGCTTTCTGCTGGCAAAGCCCAAGGAGCCTTTGCAGCTTCGGCCCCCGGACAGGTTGTGAGTAACCGCACGGTGCGCAGGGCAGAGAGCCGGCTGCCGCCCTCCCGCGGCTGCGGGGCGTCCCCCATCCTCCCGTCAGTCACCCTTGCCGTAGCCATGCCGTGCCATGTCCCTCCGGAGCGATTCATTGCAGCAGCACGTCGGCACTTTCTCTTCAGATCAAACCCACGGTCGACCTTCCCCCGTTCTCCTCCTCCCTTTGAAAACTGTCAATAATTAGTGTTATGTTAATCGTCCCACCCTCCAACTTACCACATCAACCATTCTTTGCCGTCCAAAGACGGATCCACCAACTACACGGCTCTCCCCACGACCGCCAGTCCCACAGCGGGGCCTCAACCGTTTCC
>NW_010392061.1:21013-21214 GCF_000710305.1 Buceros rhinoceros silvestris | reverse complement strand
AGAGTGGGACAGAGACAGGCTCGGTGGTGGCTATGCCCGCGCTGGCAGGGCGCGGGGGGGCTCCTCGCCTGCCCGTGCCCCGCGTTTAGCCACCTCCTGTTGAAAAGAGTCTATCTATCTCGGGCTGGGGAGGTCTGGGCAGCCCGGCTGCCGCTGGGGAGAGCGAGAGGCAAGTTGGAGAAGGGAAGAGGGAACGGCGAA
>NW_010392061.1:20492-20843 GCF_000710305.1 Buceros rhinoceros silvestris | reverse complement strand
TGGCCAGTCGCGACCGGGGAACCCGGCCGCTAAATGGCTGTCCTGCGGGAGTGAAAACAGGGTTCGGGGGGGTCAGCCGGTTTGCAGAGGAAAGCGCTAAAAGCTGCGGGAAGGCGGGGGCTGCCGAGGAGCCGGTGCGCGGTGGGGGCCCCTACCCACGGACACAGCCCTGCCTAAGAGCCGCAAATCCCGATGCAGAGAGGGAGGTGGGGACAGGGGAAGCAAATCACCCGCCCCCAACCCAACGGATGTTATTTCTGGCTTGGAATCAGCTCCTGTGCAACTACGCTGCCAAAACGTTTTGAAGATGACATTTCGTTTGTGTGGGAGCAGTGACGTGGGCCTCAGCCA
>NW_010392061.1:11813-20230 GCF_000710305.1 Buceros rhinoceros silvestris | reverse complement strand
GCACGGTATGGGGACGGGGAAGGACCTCCACTCTCTCCCTAGATCAGCTGCTGCAGAACAGTGTCCCCAGGAATGTGGCATCAGCCACCCCTGGATCCTGCCATTGCAATGCCCTGCAAAGAGATGCACTAATGCACCCTCCTACAGGGAAGCTGCAGCTGTGACACACAAAACTTGTCCTTATGTTATTGCTAAAGTTTCTCCAGTCCCTCAGGACCCAGCCGCAGCTCACTGCTGCTCCTGAAGGTCTCTGCATGTCCAAAACCCCTGTCATCACAAAGTAAAAGCTGCTCTGCGGCTGACAATTGCCACTGCTTAGCCGTGTGCAGTTCACCCAGTGCCATTTACCTTCTCAGCCTTGCTGGACTCTGTTTAAGACTAAGTCCTTGTTCGCACCTGGATCAGCCGCTCATTTGTGCAGCAGCAGCCCCGAAGTCCCACTGATGATGAGGGACTGTCTGCTAAAACCTGCCGGCCCTTAGCCAAAGAGAGAAGCAGCACGGCTCTCTAATCCCTTTCCCTCGCTAGAAGACAAAGGTAACGTGAGCAATACCCCCATCTCCTGCACGATTCGCGAACTGCGTGCTTCACAGCAGCACACAGAAAAGGGGCTTTTCCAGTTGGCATCGTCCCTGTTGTGGGAATATTAAGTTTGCTTCAAAACCAAGCCTCTTCCGTGACAAGGTGTCACTGAGGATGTTCTTTAACAGCCCTAGATTTTCACAGTGTGTACCCAAGAATAGAAATGGAGTAGTCCAACACAGTATCCATTACAGGCTGTTTTAATCTCTGGTTTAATCTGTTACAATCTGCTTTAATCCCTGCCGAGCTGCAAACATCCATTGGAGGAAGCAGGGGTTGATGTTATATTCTGTTGGACCGTGTTGATTTTTAATTGATGTAAGGCAACCATATGCCGTAACACCAGGCAATGCAGTAGATTTCTAAGTAAGCAAGTAAGTAAATGTTCTGGAAAGCAAATTGTGGCGCAAATATAAAGTAGCAGAACATGCCTATAGCCAAGGGGGAGCTGGGTTCAATTAAGGAGAGGAAGACAATTGGGGGAGTTATGTTTATTTGGCGGGAATGATTGGGATGGAAGAAATCTAACGACACAATCTAAAGAAAAAAATAGAACCTGGCAGTCATTTCATGCCAAAGCATTCTAAAGCAGCATTGATCATTTGGGGTTTTCCTATTTTTTTTTCCTATTCTGTGACTTTCATTTGGAAAAAAAAAAATTAAACTGAAGAGTTAACTCCTATCACACATAACAATAACTTCCCCCTCACTACCTCCACCTGCTCCCCAGTACTCCCATCCCTCCATTTTGCCCAGCTCTGCCCATCATTGCTCTATGTCCCTCTCCTCCTGTAGGATTGTGCACGCTGTTTCCTGAAGGCCCAGAGTGTATCTCCCCATCACTATCACCCCAGGAAATTCCTGAGTGGGAGCTGGAACCATGCTTGCTGGAACCTGAAAGAAAGGAGGGGAGAGTTGGGGAAGGGATCATAAGAGGAAAATTTAGAGTTGAAAAAAAAAGTAATGCCCCTTACACAGGACTCTCTTCACACACATACACCCTCCCTGAAGGTCTCTAGCACTACTCAAGCCTTCCCAAGGGAAGCAACTCCACATGTACTAAGAGAAAAATCAATGCTTGCTTCAGTTAACTTTAACCTATTTATTATGTGTGAGACCAGTCACTGGAAAACAAAGCAGCTCTGTGATAATGCTGTCTTGTTTACTAAGGAAAGGCCTGAATCTATCTAAACAAAAATCATTAAAAGCTGAATTGTCTCTATATCCTCAGACTAAATATCACCTGCAGGCAGGGCCCCCACCATTTCTGCTGGAAGAGTCCTCCCTCCTTAATGGGACAGATTTTCTCCTAGCACAGCCAGTCAGGGAGCGCAGCAGACAGTCTGCCTCTGAAGCACAGCAGGCCCATGGCAGGGAGCCTTAAACATTGCCAGACTTGCTGCAAAGCTCCTAATCAGGGGCTGCAAAACACCACTGTGCAGATGCTACAGGAGGGAATCTGGCTCCTGCACTAAATGATGAAGTGGAAGTCCAGCAGCCCAGCCACAAGCATGCAACGCAGGTACCACATACCAGCAAGGGAAGTGTTTTACACATCTGGGGTCATGAGACAATTTGATCACAGCTGATCTTGGAGCGAGGTTCTCATGAAGCAGTGGGTCCCCTCACCACATCAAAACATCACTATCCTCTTTAAAACACCATCCACACAATGCACTAGAGCAGGAGAGGGTGCCACGGCCACACTGTAATTGCAGCAGGTAGAGGCTTCACAGAGTGAAGAACAATTTCTGTGGTTCAGAACTTCACCAGTGTGAGTAGATGCAATGCCAGGTTTGGTGACTGGTCTGTGTGCATCTCTCCTTTTGATTTTTTCCTATCCGTGTCTGTGGGAGACAGAAGAACCCTTCATTCAGGAATACTCTGAGAGCTCTGCTATCTTCACCCACTGCTAAGGCTGCCTGAAAGATGCAACAATCTGCACAGGTGAAGGACTTGGCAACACACAGAGAAGGCAGAGGTGATCTGGATGCTCTGGGGAGATTCTGCAGGTTTTAGATTATGCTCCTAGTTAATGTGGGGTTCTTGTGTTGGTCCTAAAGCCGAGATAAGAAAATCCCCTTCTGCTGATAATCATCATCATCATCATCAGGAATGCCAAAGAGCTTATCAGAATGGAGTGAGTGCATGGATTTGCAGCATGTACAAAGTTAAGTTGTGCAGCACACAAGTCCACAGTGTTGAATTCACTGTATACTGCAGGCTGCATATCTTGGAGACCCCAGTCAGAAACAGGATCCCCTGTCTCCCAGATTTCAAGTAGTCCAGGACCACAGTAAAATCCTAGATTTTCAAAAGTACTTGCCAGGTTTTTGAAAGTGTGCTCCCTAGCACCACTCAGAAAGGTCTGGGCCAGGACATTTAAACCTGCAGCCCCTCTTTGTCCTCTAAATTCAAGGAGCTTGGCTAAAAAGCTGGGTCCAGCTGTGCCACATGTAATGAAGAGAAGCATAGTCATGGCTTAAGATGTTATAATATCCAAGAGCACATTATGATACTAAGATAACCCATTTGGAGAAAATCTGTTAAAAACAGGGAATGCGACTATTATTCCCATGCTCATTGATTCACAAAGAGTAAGTGACCCTCATCTCCCTTCCTGTCCCAAGGTACACCTCAGTCTTGCAGTTTGCAGGGAGAAAAGGAATCCTTGCTGTTGGAACTTTTGTGCACTTCTCTGGTTGTTAATGAAGCCTCACATCTATGATTGCTCGCTTTTGCCACCAAGAAGCAGAGCACAAAATACTGGCTTGCAGTGCGAAGAGAGTCTTTGTGAACTGCTTCTTCTACTCCTTCCCTAGGGCATAGTGGGGTCTGAAAAGGTTCGGGTCTTCTCTTCAAGACATTCCCAGTGGGAAAACTGTAGCTGCAGCTACTGTGATTTCAGAGGCATGAAGGTGTTTGAACAGGGCAAAGTTTAGCCCAAACAAACTTTTGACAGAAGGAAAGCACCGTGCTAAATCTTGCCACCTCTTGCTGCTGGGTAAAAATGCTTCAAACACCCTTCCTATTGTGCCAAGAGAGGAGGCATCCACCCTTAACCACTGTGCCTGCAGGAAGTAACCAGTTACCATCCCATCCAGCCCTGCTGCCTGAGCTGTTCGGGTGACCCATGTTAAGAGTCACCAGCCAGTTAAAGCACTTCAGCTATTGCTTATTTTGAATGAAACAGGTTTGGGATAATGGAGGAGTTCAGCTGGCATATCTGAAGGTGCAGTAAAAAAGTAGTTGATGACTGTTCTGCCAGAGCAGAACTTGTCCTCGTGACCCAAGCATACTTCATATTTAAGCACAGGCTTTGAATTAGGGTTTAAAAACCAGCAGATTTCACTAATCACTGAGACCATTTCAGAAGTGACTAGCATTTATACAACCCTCAAAAACCGGAATCTTGAGAAGTCATGTAAGTCATTCACCTTTCTGTAAAACAGACTCAACTGCATTTAAACCAAAGCACAGTACAATGTGCAAAATACTAAAAGAGTAGGAGGAGGCTCAGTTAAAAGGGATTTTTGAAAGATGTGAAATCAGCCAATGAGAGACAAATTATGCTCTGTCAGACTCAAGCTGTCCCTCCTCACCCCCTGTTGTGGTGGAAGGTCTATTGCCAGCTCCTGTCTCTCCATCCTCTCAAGAATCCCACCAAAGATACCAACAACCTGTTGCTCTAGGCAAGAGAAAGCGATGGAAAATATCCCATATACATCCTGTATCCTGATGGGACTCCTCAAGAGCCTATACCCTCTCCTGCCATAAACATCTCCTTAAGCTCCAGATTTCCAGTGCTTCACATGGTTTGTAGACTCAGAAAGTCAGCCATTCCCACATCAGTTCAAAAAGATTAAATTTGCATGACTCCCAAGCATCTGCTGGTTGGGATTCTATTTACAGACCAATCATTGAAGACACACCAGATATCAGGTGTAACTGAAGTTGTGTGGGGTGTGCAATAACACTTGTATTTTCCCAGACCCTACCAAGGGATGCTACCATCTGAGACGCACTGATTTGGGGGGGTTTGGTGTGACACAGATCTCCATTCCAGAAGAGTCCCAGGACTCTCTCATTGCAGAGATCACTGTTTTAATCCAAAGACTGCAACAATGACATCCCAAAAGCCCACTGAGGAGTAATCAGCCCTTTAGTGCTGTACTACCAGCTGTAAATCAAAGCTTCCATAAGGCCACAAGTTATACAACGCAAACTGCAACTAAGGGGATAGCTTGGGAAGGTGTCCGTGACTGGAGCACAATGCTAGCTCCCAGGGCAACCAGGTAATGTTGTCCGCAGCAATCCCACCATACTTACTTCCTCCTCTAGTCTGAGGGAGAAGCTCCAGGGAAGAAATTCAAAGGACTTGATAGCTTCAGATAAAGAGGGACACCAAACATCAGCCACACCCATGTCCCCACAAGCTACTGCAAAGGAAACAGCAACAACCTACAAATCAACAAGGATGAAAAACTTCCTTGATAGCCTCCAGCCTGCTGCACAGGAGATGTTTTAGAAAACTCTCCTGCAGAAACCGGAAACAAGGCAGAAAAATTACACGAATTCCCTTTTCCTGCCCCACAGAGCACATACTGCAAGAATGAAGCTGCTGTGGTCAGTGACACAGAAACAGTCCTCTACAATTAAGACTTTGTTCTCACCCCAGGTACTTTTTCCACTTTGTATCCTCTTCAGACAGATCTTTCCGTCTTCCACTCTCCTCTCACCCCAAACTTGAGACAGACCTAGAACGGGAAGGAGCTGGTTTTGTTGCTTCTCTACTCGAGCTAAATCCAAAGCAATGTGTGTGCAGAATTTTCTTAGCAAACTAGAGAGAAACAAGTCTTGCAGGGACCCCAGCTTTGACAGTGGGACTTCGCAGGAGGAAGTTCAGCCTGCCACATCTTGGTGCTGTTTTCTTTCCCACAACAAACACCTTTTGAGATTCTCACCTGTGGCTATTTCCTTCCCTTCTTTTAATAACAACCCCAAACAAGACAGAAATTGAACTACAGCACTGAGGATAGACATTATACTAGTCAACATGAATGGAAGGGTGTCTATTTAGTGGGGAAGAACAAAACAAAAAGGAAGTATTAATATAAAGAAAAATAACACAGAACTACAGCAGCAAGCAGCTGGCTGTAGGCAGGTGTTTATTCCAAAGCCAGTCCTGGCAGTCACCACCCCCACCCCCCCGCGGGGACTGTGCTCTGATTCAGCAACTGCTTACTCCTAAAAGGAGCCAGGTTGAATCAAGTCTCATGTATATAGTTAGAAACACTCTGAAAGGGGGAATCTCAGGCAAATTTATGCTACCAACACTTCTAAGACAGGAAGCAGGACAAAACTAAGTGGCAGTTATTACAGCTTTTGCTAGATTGTCTTGGCTGATAGCTTCAACTCACAGGGGTCTAACTGAAGGTTCACAAAACCGTGGGAAATTAAAAAAATAATACTGGTCCTGTGAAGAGAACAACATGTAACCCACACACGTAATGCATGCTCAGTAGTCGGATGGCAAAGTCAGGCATCACTGCTGTATGTGCTTCCATGATGCAAATACCAATTACTTAGTCAATAATCATTTAAACTCTAGCAATGCCTTGAGTTTGTATCAGGCTCCAGGAAAAGGCCTGCAAATGCAGCAAAGAGACAATCCTCACCCTGAAGTCTAGATGATGATTCGCAGACAACTCACAAGTTCACTGCCTTGAGACAGAATGCCAATGAGAACAGCTAAGGAGGCTGATCTTCACAAAATAAAAATGCTGCTGGTGAAAATCAGGGAGTTCATTCGGGGAGGGAGGAGCAACAACCTGCACAGGCGTTTTGTGCAATTCAGAAGCATGCAGCAGGCCAATGGGTGCACAGGCAGAGGACCCTGCCTCACCTTCCCTTAAAAGAGCACCTGACCACAACATCTGTCACTCCAAATTCAGAGTATCCGTATTCTGTGTTCTACTACGTGTTTTAACAGCTGCCTTCTTTTGGTGGTGGTTTAAATCAATTCCTCAGCATTTTTAGAGATGTCCAGGTTCCAGTGCAGTACCACAGAGACAACTCTTGTCATTCTCCCTTTTTTGAATCTGTCTGACACTTGGCAATTTTAGTGATGGTTCAGCGCTGAAGAACAATCTCAAAAGGGTTAAAATTCAGGGACACAAATGAAAATGCAATTAATAAATCTACTACATAAAAAATCCTCATGCTTATAATACAATCGGCAAGGGTTGAACATTTTTCCTTAGGCTTACTCTACTCCATTACTGCAATAATGCATGGTAATATAGTTAGCATTGATTTGCCGCAAGGTACATGTACTACATCTGCAAGCTAACGGGGGAAAAGGAGGGAGTCTCTCTCTTTGAAAGGCTGGAATTACTTAATTATCTAAGGAAAATGACATGCAGATTTACAGCACAGGGAAGGGCTAGGACTGACTTCCCCCATTCCCACAGAATAAAGAATAACACTCCTCTGCTACGTGGTCACCATGCAAAGCAAACACTCCTGCTTTATTATTATTAATTACGCTGGCTCCTATCACTGGAATTCAGAGGTGTTGATACTTTGCATCACCCCCAGCTTACGCTTGCTATTCATAAATCATACTGAGAGGAGTTGCCAGGAGAGGAGAGGAAATACTAAAGGAAACTCATAAGCATCTCTAAATAGGCAGCTGCTGTTCGAAGAGGCTGCAGTCCTCTGCCCAGAGTCAGATGAAAACCAGTATTACTGTTACAAGACAGCAGGAGACATATGCCAAAAGTGAGCAGGCAAGACAAGGAAACAAACATTCAGACAGAAAAGGTAAAAGAAAGCAGATGGCCCAGGGGATTAACCCCTCATCTTCACATCTACAGGTTGGATCAGATGGTCTGGTAAAAGCTGAAAGTCATTATTATTAAACTGTAAGGGGTTAACTGTAGTCCAGACAGAAATAGAGGTGATAGTTCTAGTGGTCAAACCAATACTGATGGTTGAGTGGCAGACGTGGCCATGGTTTAGTGGTGAAGTTGTCAGTGCTGAGTTAATAGGTGGATTTGGTGGTCGTAAAGGTCTTTACCAACCTAAACGGTTCTATGACTCTCTCATTCTATCCTACGATTTTCCCTTCAGAGCCTGGAGCTAATAATTTAAAACCTCTTTCACAGTTTTCCATCTGTAGAGTGGAGCTGAAATTGCCTCACTACTTTGAAGGCAAAATTCTGAATTGGGTTTTGGCCATCCCATGCCTCCTACTCCTTTAGACAATTATACATTCCACAGAAAGCATTCACTCTCGTGCTCTTCACAATGGCTGTCCTTAAACTATTGCTCCTTTTTAGAGGGTGGTCCTGAGTGAGGAATTGAGAAACATAAGCTTGATACCTGAGGGGCCTATGGCCTGAATGGGTGTACACTTCACTGGATAAAAAACTGGCTGGATAGCTGGGTCCAGAGAGTGGTGGTAAATAGAGTTAAATCCAGTGGTGTTCCTCAGGGTTCAGTGTTGGGGCCTGTCCTCTTTAACATCTTTATCAATGATCTGGATGAGGAGATTGAGTGCACCCTCAATAAGTTCGCAGATGACGCCAAGCTGGGAGGTAGTGTTGATCTGCCTGAAGGTCGGGAGGGTCTACAGAGGGATCTGGACAGAATGGATCAATGGGCTGAGGCCAGTTGTATGAAATTCAACGAGACCAAGTGCCGGGTCCTGCACTTGGGTCACAACAACCCCCTGCAATGCTACAGGCTTGGGAAAGTATTGCTGGAAAGCTGCCTGGCAGAAGAGGACCTGGGGGTGTTAAAGCACACTGCGCATCAAAAATTCTGCATAT
>NW_010392061.1:0-11485 GCF_000710305.1 Buceros rhinoceros silvestris | reverse complement strand
TCGCTCTCTACAACTACCTGAAAGGAGGTTGTGGGGAGGTGGGGGTCGGTCTCTTCTCCCATGTTATGGATGACAGGATGAGAGGGAATGGCCTTAAGTTCCATCAGGGGAAATGTAGGTTAGATATCAGGAAAAACTTCTTTACAGAGAGGGTTGTGAAACATTGGAATAGACTGCCCAGGGAAGTGGTGTAATCCCCTTCCCTGGAAGTCTTTGAAAGCCATGTGGATGTGGTGCTGAGGGACATGGTTTAGGGACCCTGGCAGGGTGAATGGTTGGACTTGGTGAGCTTGAAGTTCTCTTCCAACCAGGCGATTCTGTGATGACCACACTTTGTGAGTGACAAACAAACCCTTCATTTGGCCACATGTCATTGCCAATTCAGTTTTCTTATTTTAAGGAAAGGAAAGGTTCTTCCCCTCTTTCCTCCTTTTTACCTTTTGCTGTTTAACCCAGCGAAACTAAAGATTTCAGAGTTTTTTGTTCTTCTTCCATTGTGGAGTGTGTGTTTTCCCTTTACTCACATTGCACCTTTTCAATACTACTTCACCCCTGGAAGCTTGACTGTGTGGCAAAAGAAACAACAAAAGTAACATGGAAACAGAACAAGAAATCAGCTGAAAGTTATTCATTCCAGTATTCTATCATATATTGAAGAAAAAAGGGACAAAACGGGGTTAAAATATGATCTTCAAACACCACTGTTCTGAAATTCTGAAATACTGAGATTTCTGGTCTCTGTGAAAATCAGAGGGAGGAGAGACAAAAAAAAAGATTCACAAAGACTTTAAAAGAGACAGTCTTTTCTTTAAAACTTTAAGTTTTTCTTTAAAGAATTTTTAAACTGAAGGTTTTTTTATTAAACAGATTAGAATTAGTGGATTGCTGTGTAAATTTTAAAAATAGCAGGTTCAGCCTGACGCCATGTTTTCCACAAGTGTATTTCTCATAATACTATAATAGCATTTTTAAATTGCAATTAACTTTCTCCAGCCCAGACCGAACAGAATATTTCTTATTCCTGTTGCTAGACTTTCCCCTATGCTACCATCATTGCTGCATTACCAGCACAGGAAATTCAGAAGTGCTTTAAACTGTCAGCTAGAGGCTTCTCTGCCTAGGTGTCTCATTGAGGTCCACCTTTATCACACAAGTAGACACAGGAGGGAGCTCACACAACCCCGTTCGCACTGAGGTTACATCTCTTCCTGCAGCAATCAAAGTGTTTTAACATCTCTAATTCTCAATTCAGGGTTCCTTTAGGTCTTGGACTTAGATTTCCACAGCTGCTAGAATAGACGTCTCCCTTTTTAGGTAGTAGAACAATTGATATCTGCCTCCCTCCACACCAGAAATAGAAAATCTGTAGCAGTGTTGCCTGAGCTGAGACCAGAGCGGTGAAATCTTTGCTCACCAGATATGGCAGTGGCAGAGGAGGCTGCACACATGCCTGTAATGCAACACTGCTTTTATTACTCCCATCTGAACTTCCAGCTGCCATTTGTGTTTGCTATTGGTCCTCTATTTCCTTTGCCATGCCAGACCTCACAAAGAAAGCCCTAGGAGTTTCTATTCTTTAGCCTCCTCCTGTTCTGCTTAAGCTGGATGTCCGTGAGTGCAGTAAAAGCCATCCCATGAGGAAAAGGCAGTGGGATTTCCATCCATTCAGCAGCTTTTTATTATTATTATTATTTGTGCAGTCACCTGGACAAAGCTCCTGGAAGTAATGCCCACTGACCCTTTGTATTCCTTTCTACAATAGGTATTATTCCCCTTACGTTGGCTCTCTTTCCCATTGTTCTTCATAGAATGAAGAACAAAGAATCGTAGAATGGTTTGGGTAGGAAGGGACCTTGGGAAATCACCTAGTCCAACCCCACTGCCATGGTCAAGGACACCTTCCACTAGGTCAGATTGTTCAAAGACCTGTCCAACCTGATCTTGAACACTTCCAATGATGAGGCATTCATAACTTCTCAGGGCAACCTGTTCCTTTGTCTCACCACCCTCATCATAAAAGATTTCTTCCTTATTTTCAGTATAAACCTACCCTCTTTCAGTTTAATTCTATTGCCCTTTGTCCTGTTACTACAGACTTTGGTAAAACTCTCTCCATCTTTCTGGTAAACGCCCTTTATATGTTGAAAGGCCACAATAAGGTCTTCTCAGAGCCTTCTCTTCTCCAGGCTGGACAACCCCATATCTCTCACCCTGTCCTCACAGCAGAGGTGTTCTATCCCTCTGATAATTTTTTGTGGCCCTCCAACAGGTCCATGTCTGTCTTGTGCTTGGGCCCCCAGAGCTGGATGCAGTACTCCAGGTGGGGTCTCAGAGAGCAGAGTAGAGTGGAAGAACCACCTCCCTTGACCTGCTGGCTGTGTTTCTCTTTATGCAGGCCAGGATATGACTGGTTTTCTGGCCTGTAAGCAGACATTGCCAGATCATGTCCAGTTTTTCATCCACCAACATAAAAATATTTGAATTTGATACTTTAACCCAAGTTGGCTTTCCTTATTAAAAATGAAGCAGGCCATGTTTGAACACAGCTGGCAAATAAGCACCACACAGCCACTCACTCCCTCCCCTCCAGCTCCAAGGGGGGAAGAAAAAGCGAGTTTACCTGAATAACACAGAGAGAGGAAACAATAATAAAGTGAGTGATACACAATGCACTGCTTACAGTCACCGTCAAGCCAAGCCAAGTCACACTGCGCAATTGCTTGAAAAAACCCCGCCCCTCCCTGGCCAGCTGCTCCTTATATGTGCTGGGCATCATCACCTCAGTATTGTATCGAATATCCCATGGGCCAGTTTGGTCCAGCTATCCTGGCTGTGAAAATTAACCTTATCATAGCCAAGCCCAGGACAACATGAGAATCCGAAGTAAATTCTTACAGGCACCCAAAATGAATTCACCAAAGGGAGAATCTACAGACTCAGCCCTCACTGCTGTCATCACCTGTTTCCACATCAGACACCCGAGGTCAGGGAGCCCTAGAGGCTGCTTGCCATGCAATAAAATGAATGTTTAGATCAAATAACCTTGAAGTAAAGTTCTGTGAGCAGATACTAAGATTAAGTGTTCGCTTACATGCCAGACTATGGTCAAAAAGAGCACATCATTTTATTTCAGCATATATTTCTGTAAGAAATGGAGTAGGCACTGACAGTGTCACCTATTATTCTGGCTTTTCCTTCTTGCTTTAACATCAGCAGTGTCAGGTAAATTTTGGAGAGAAACTTAGTTTTGTTCTGACTTCTTCTGAAGAGGTTTTGGAGGTTGTGATTATTTACTGTATTTCTTTACAGTCCTCACACTATGAAACCCAATTAAGGCACTGTCTTTGAGCACCAAAGCAGTTACAGTCTGTAAGAGCCACACCTGCAAGAATGGATCTGGATGTATTAGAAGATTCCAGCAGAAAGCACGTGTCTAAGAGGACATCGTTAGATGTAAGGAAGATTGCTGACTTTTAACTTCTTCCTCCTTTTCCTAATTTCTACTGTTCACAATTGATGCAAGGAATGTGATTATTAGCAACTTTCTTACAAACTAGTGCTGGGATGCTGCTGCTAATTGTCCTCTTTCTCATTAAACCCATACAGAAGCCTCCAACTGGTGCATTATCTTGCAGGCTTCTCATCATTTGCAATGGGAGATCTGTCTTTATCGGAGGAAAAAAAGCCTAGCTTCGTTTAATTTTTCATTTCTCCATTTTCTTTGTATCTGTAGGCACCGTATTTCTAAGAGGCCTGGTTTTCTGCGTTTTGATGGTGTACTTGACACCTCTGGAGAGAACAGACATTCTACATTGCCATCTGAGCATACTCAGCAGAGTATCACAGAGTGCAGGTTCTCAGGGTCTGCTCTTCTGCCTTATTCATTACTGAACAAGTACCTCCAGAATGAAAGCGTGAGTTAGCATCCCCAACTGCTCTGAACATACCCTGCCATGAGAGCAGCCAACAGAACACATGCGACATTCCTATCCTCTTCTTCCAGTGGATATCAGAAGGTTTTGCAAACTATATCACTCTTGAATGGGAATGCAGGTTGTACATTAATTTTTTTCATGATTTAACGGATACAAAGACAGAACAGGCTCAGCTGGGCAACTAAGTATCAATGGTAAAGTGAACTAGAAAGCCCAGAACCCTTGATGCTGTTCTGCCTTCTGACACAGGCATGGTCAGGTTATATGCACCGTTAATTAATTTCACTCACTGCCCTGAGCAGAGGTCTAAAACTTACTTATTTCTGATAGGGACTGCACTTCATTTCAAAGAGGAGTTTCTTATTATTTATATGCCCCCTTGTCCAATCCTGCTGCCTCAGAAGAAAAGTCTTATTCACTCTTAGGTCTGAAAATTGGCTTTCTACATATTCTACAAACTTCCACATCTGGCGTGGTGCATTGATCTGTTCTTGCTGAGACTGAAGGACGTAGGTGCCTGCAGGACTAGCGTTAATACTTTTTTGCATAGCAACCAATTACAAGGGCGTACTCAGAGAAAATATGATCAGCAATTCCATGCCAGTATCTCCCAACAGATGCAATATTAAAGCCTGGATCATTACGATATTCTCATTAACAAAAGAGTCTCATGCTGGAAATTACTGAGGATCTTTTTTAAATATCTGGGCACCACTATTTAAATACAACCTCCAACCCAATCCTTGAGATACTGAAGACTCAAACACCCAGGATACATCGTGAAAAATCTAGTCACTTCATGACCGCTTACTAATATTGCATGCATACCTGTGGCAGTATAATCTTCTTCTACTGCACACTTCCCTGCCACACAATCCCACCTCCAGCCCCCTGCCCGCCTTTGTTCACAGGGAGAAACACCCAGAGATAACATATTCAGAAATGAAACCTACCTTGACTCCTAGGTGTGCAAGCCCCTGACAAACCCAGCAGAGACTGAAGCAGCCCATTTCATTGTAGAATGCTCCAGAGTACATTTGCCCCCCTCCCAAGGTTTGGATTGTCACCACAATTGCATCATAAGAGCAGTAAACTTGCGGCTACAACAGTAGGGATATATCTGCTATGTGACTTTGACTGTTTTCCTTTTTATAGGGAACAGATAATGCAAGGAAACCTGCGTATGGTGAAGAGGCAACATTTTTACTAGTTAGCCTGTCTTGCCATCTTGCATTAGAGGAGGTGCAAAGAGGGGGTTAAGTCTTTAAACATACGGGTTTAGAAGCATAAAACTGTTTATCTGGTGATCCTTTCCACTTTCTTCTCCTCCCCAAGACTTTCTTTTAAACATGGCAATAGATTTTATCCCCAGATGACATCGGCTTTTTTCTAGCTATTTTTTGTGTTTTGTTACTCTAGAAAAGGAAATAAAGCTGAATATTTTCAGCTAAAGTGCATTTGTTGTTCAGTGGTTTGCACAGTTTTTAGCAGGCAGGCTAAATGTTTGTTAGAAAACAAATTTTGGAAAAAGAGAAAAGTAATTTCCAGCTAGTTCTAGCTGTAGGAAAGGTGAGAGCTCTACATGACTCACTGGATCTGCAACAGTATCAAAGACTTAAAAGGTGCCAATTTGAGATCTAATCCCAAAGCCCTTGCATGAGTGGTCCCATTAAAGGGAGAACAAATTGACTCTTTCCTCTCATGGATTTATATTGGTTGTCAATATAAGCAAATGAGAATGAAAGAAACTTGAAACCACAGCCTGTTATAAGTTGCACACTTCAAAGAAACTCTCCAGGAGTCAAAGGATGAGCTTTTATTTAACTGTCAGCAACACATGAAATTGAGTCAAGTAGACAGAGTTTTTATGTTAACAAGGGTGGTATCATTTTATGCACTCTAATATCTCTGAATGAAACAATACATTTCAAAGACAAAGGTTAGGATGCCTCTTTCATAATGCACTCATAATAACTGCTAGGTATGGATTTGTCCTTCTTTAGCTGCTAAGGTTTAATCAAACCGCTTCTCTAAGTGACTCTACTTGAATGCCGCATTTTGTAATTATCTCTGAGTTGGTGATGGCTGTGTGTAAGCATCAAGGCGATGATTGTTCAATTCTCAATATTCCATCACTTAAGATATTTCCAAAATAAACAACTCCTTCTCCATTGGGAAATAATATCTAGGGTAAATCAAATTCTGAAGTACTAGAAGAAAGCTGGCCTCCTCCATATTAGTCTTAAACCATTTATCAAGGCATTGAGTTTCCAGATTTAATGAGACCAGTGTGCTCTGAAGGAACTCTTTAACTGATAAGCGAGGAGATGAATGACCTGGTTTGTATCTTGGAGAAAAAAAAATTATGTATGACAGCTTGTTTCCAAGCCAGTTAGAACGTGAAGGAATTTGTGACTCACACTTTGTGAGAATTTGTCTGAATGGGCTTCACCAGTCTTTAGGGCACCTGGCTCAGAAAATCCTCTGTATAACGTGTATTTGGAAAAATAGAAGCCAAGTAATAGTTTTGTCTGGTTCTCCCAAATGCTAAATCTTCTTAAATCCACTGTAAAGCCTCCTTAATATAGACATAAACTACAATCATACTATGTCACCCTAAACACCACACAGGAAACCGGTCTGTGAAAATGAGACCTGAGGAGTGACTACATCTTGTGAAAATCTGGCTATTGGTGACAAGGAGATAGCAACAGGACAGAAATTGTCTCTGAATCTTAGAAAAATGAAATGGTGTGGGCAGAGCAAGATGCTGACAATATTTTATTTAGATACAGTGTAAACGTAGCTTCCACATAATACAATCCTGATCTAAAGGCTGTCGTGTTAGAATGCATATTGTGGACGTATCTCCAGTCAAGTTTGCTCCTTACTGATAAATAACAATATTGAGGTAAAACTAGCGAAAGCCAGAGGAGTAAGCACAGAGTTATGCTTTAAATAGACCAACAAATACACTAGAGAATAATATTCGACTGCCCATGTACTCAGTCCATGAGAACAAAGTGAATTAAGCTCAGGGTCAATCTGCTCGTAGTCCTTGTACTTACTCCAGCCAACATACTTTTGTCCTGCAAACCAACCCACCCCTCAGTTTAGCACCACTCAGTGTAACGGACTGAAAAGAGAGTTTCTCCCCTCTGCAATCATTCTCCCAACCTCACTACCCATTAACTACTGTAAGCATTTCCAGGTCTCATCTTATTTCCTATTTCCTCATTGGTTTCAATTCTCCATCATAAAATGGCAAAGCTCCCTTTGAGTTAACCTCAGAAAAGGAATATTAGCCCACAATGGAGTTTTCAACAGCTCTTGGCAGTGGCCTAAATTCACTTTCTTGGAGCAACAGTAAAAATTTTCACCAACAGCACTGAGAGCAATGTTAGGTGCTTCAGATAGCCCCACTTAAACTCTAACAGCATTTTTCTCTGCCCTGCACCCTGCAGTCCTCTTTGCACTACAGACACCATGTATATTACAAATCACAGGCAGACAGGAAAACTACAGCATTCTTTGAAACCCTTTTTCTCCTTCCACCAAAATACAAAGACAGCTGAAGAGCACAAAGATGTTTATTCTCCCAGAAAGAGCAGCAGTGCTTTTCTTTTACTAACTCTGGCTTGGCGCATGAACTCTGATTAGCTCCTGTCATGTTAAGTCACATTGTTTGCAAACTGTCCCCATTTCCCTCCCTCAGCCCCTCCACCAAACAACAACAAAACCCCCACATATTCAGTGAAAACAATAGGATCAGAAGAGGTAAAAATAAGAGGAGTTTCAGTCAGTTTCTGAAAGGCACATTTCTTCAGAGGCAGAGATGACAAGGCTTTCATAATGTTTGCTGACCTGAAAAAAAAAATTATATCCAGAAATGTGAAGGAAATCTGTTCCATTAATTCATTTGCATTTTATCCCTCATAACATTAGGAGCATAACCCTTCCTGTCTCCCCCGTCAGATGATATTCCCCATCACAGCCAGGCTGAGGCCACTGTCATGCCCCATTAAGCATTAGTGGACTTTTGTCAGCCAATATAAGTATTTAAAATCTTCCTAGAAAACACATTAATCAAATGGATCCATGGTTGTGTAAAATCAAAGTTTTTAAATGTACCGTATTTAACAAGAAATGGACCGTCAAGCATCTTCAACTTGCCAAATTGGCATAGCTCATTGAATCTCCTGGCTTATGAATAACATGCAGAAGCACAGCCTCTTTGATTCACCTACTTTTTCCACATTTTTGTTTCCTTAAAAAGAAATTCAAAGCTAAAATCTAAATATAGATGCAACAGACAAAATTTAGTACAGAATGTAACCTGAGCAGGGTCATAAAACCCATGCCAGATCAGAATACGACTGATTCATCCATGTGAGAAAACTAATATATATATTCACATGCTCCATAAAATTTATGGCTCCCGTTTTAAAACAAAGGTGACAAATACTTGTGCAATTTAGAAAATGGACCACTTTTCATGATCTAGCAAAGACACACGCAGCGTGATGTGTTCCAATTACAAACTAAATGGCACGCATTCACTGGCAAATGGGAAATGGAAAATTATTTGCTTTGAATGCCTTGCCTTATGACAGAGGATTTCAAGTGGCACCATACAGAAAACATCCTCAGTACGCATTTAATCCACACAGATCAACACTTGAGGCTTCGCACGTGAGTTAGTGACCAGCACAACCACCATGCCACAATAATGGTGTTACCCAGCCCCGCGATAAATCGTTCTTTCATTCATAAACGTCTAGTTGCACTGTGTTTTATGTTGCTGGAAGCTCCCAGGAAGACCTGAATTCATGTGTGTGATGTGCAGAACATGGGCTTACCTTTGATGTGCCCGACTGGGGCCAAACTAAAAGCTGCATTAGAAACATCAGTAAAAGACTTCAATGCTGGAGAGAGATGTAGTGTTTTTCTAGGGTATGCCTGTCTTTCCTCCTTTTACTCTCTTGTGGCATTGGAGGAGCCCGAGATAAGAGGCAGCAGAGAGAGTCAGACTTTGATCCCTGAGGTATTGGGAGGTGCAAAAGAGCAACTTTAAGCCAATTGCACAGGAAATGCAATGGGGCCAGCATCTGTTCCTGGTAAGTCAAGAGCTACTAGAACATTGTTCCACAATTCATTTCTGGCTTTCATTGCTCTGATTCTATGAGCTGCAAGGAAGTTGTCCCCGAAAAAGAGCCTCACTAAAATCAAGGCAGTTACTCATAATTTACACCAGGATGTGAATCTATCAGGGCACATCTAATGTGCGTGGAGGTAAGAACATCATATGTAATTACAGGAAAGGCAAACAAGGAAAAATAGTGGCTTAACTAGGTGAATAATCAGGAGAAAGCAGCACTCAAGTTGCATTCGTACCCTCCTACTTCCATGCAAATGAAATGAAATGTGATAAGGGGGGTGGAAATGCCTTTCCTTACATTTACCCCCCATCCAGCATCTCCTTCACAGCTCACCTTCCTGCAGAGTGCTTAATAAAGTTGGTGAAACAAATAGAACACGTATCCTGCAGCTTGTGCTTCAAACACAAAAAGGTGTGCCCGCCAGCAAGGGAACTGGTTTAGCAAATCCAAACCCCCACAAACAGGAAAAACATGCGCAGAGGCTTCTAGGAGAAAAAAAGAAAAACAATACAGCTTTAAAAATCCCTGCAGAGTCAGGATGGCCCCAAGGCAAAAAGAAGGTGCTGGAATAACTCCACTGTCCTTTATTGTCATCCTTTGAACTAAGTACAGGAAGGGCTTGAGACAGAGCAATCAGCCAGGAGCACACACTTCCCAGCACCAAGATAGGAAGGATCCTGCAGAGGTGGACGGCTTGTACAGAGATGTGGTCACCTCTCCACAGCAGCAGTTCAGTGCAACCTTTATGTGTGAGGGAGAGAGACTTCTTTACTGGACTGATGAATATGGGCACAAGCAGAAGGTAATTTGGGGTGCTGTCTGGTTCCACGTCTCCTTTCGTAGACAACACTAGAGTATGGAGTCTGTCAAATGAGATCAAGCTACCAGGACTTCTACTCAGTATTTTGCCCCTAAATTAAGGCCACTATCAGCTACATCATAAGGGAATGCACATTCCCTCCCGCACCAAAGCTCCAAAGTAAGTTGTGCTTCCCTCTTATGTGGCAGAATGGAGTGTCACAGAGGTGAGAATCAAACAATACATGATGCTAAAAGCTGAAAAATTCAGCTCAGTTTTATTACATACATAAAGGGTGATGGCATGTACTCCTTCAAAGCCCAGTCTCTCCCAGGCTCTGAAAGCAAAGTCCCCAACCTCCGTATCTGCTTTCAGAGAAATGGAAAATCTCAGGGAAAATCCCTGAAGATATCAAGGGGGCAAGATAAGTTCAAACCCATGAAAGCCTCAGTCTTTTCCCTGGCCTCTGTTTTTCATCCATTTTGCCTTACAGCACAGTACAAATTGTAGAGCTAAAGAATCTCCTGATTCCAAACATAAAAGCTCAGAGTGACAAGGCTGTGGTCTGAAGGATCACTGCTTTGCCTTTCTCATACTCAAACAACCCTTTCTCTGTTCTGCACAGAGAAGGAAACTGTCCACAATGCTCAGACCACATCCTCCCGGATAGATGAGCACCCAACATATGAAAGTGTCTTCCCCCAACACACTCCCTGAATTTTTAGTTATTTAAAAAGAACAACAGCAAACAAAAGCTCAATTGTGAGTGCATCCTGAACTCCAAATAGCCTAGAAAAGACTTGCCTTCATTCACTGCTGTAGTGTTTTTTTAATTGCTGCCAGCTACACCCCAGTGCTCCAGGGTAAGTCACAAAATTCTCAATCCTTTTGAAACTGGAATAGTTCAGCTTAGAGAAGGAGCCATTGTCTCTGTGGCTAGATACATAACACATACCTGATGTCAGCACTGGCTTTGGGAAATAGGAAAGCAAGTTAAGAGAGAGGAGAACTTCCTTGTAATACAAACACAGCCACAGAATTTGGTTTAGTAGCTCTGGCAATAACTCGTTAGCAGAGGTATGCAACAGCACCTAAAGATTGTAAATGCATCTGGGACTCTGTCATATTGATTGCAGTACAGAGGTTGTCACTGCCAAAAATTGTTTTCATACAAAGGACATAATACAAAGGGTAGGAAGAAAAATGAATAACATGCAGTCACCAAATCAGGGCTGTCTTAGTAGAGCTGGAGGGCAAATGCAGCTCTCTGTTGCATGCACAGCAGGAGCAGCAGGTATCAGAGGCAGCGCACAGTACTTACGGCCTAGTTCCATGCATCCATGCTTAAAGAGCTTCGTATTAGCGTGGCACATAAACCAGCATGTTGTCCCTAAAAATGATTCTTCACCCGGTGTGCGAGACGCCGATCAACATGCAGAGTTGAGATATTTGCTTTATCCCAGTTCTGCGCAGGAAAGGATGCTAGGCGACAATTTGCAAAGCTCGCAAAGCCCCAAGAATCACAGAGGGTCTTATATACTAAAAGATAACTAAGAAAAAATCTGTCCTGGTTTGAGCTAAACTTCCTGGTT
>NW_010392060.1:42588-43804 GCF_000710305.1 Buceros rhinoceros silvestris | reverse complement strand
GGCCCGCTCTGGGGCGGAGGGGGAGAGTGGAGCGGGGAGATGTCACGGGAGAAACGTGAATTGTCTGACGAGTAGATTGGAAGGATTGGCACCCTGTGGAAGAGGATGGGGGCCGTGCACCCGCGTCCTGTCAGAGCTGGCCAGGCTTAGGCTGTGATGGTGTTTCTCTGTGGGACCCCACTGCTTGGGGCTACCTAGTCCGAAATTTTATTTTGTTCGTGCTGACTGGCAAGTTGCATAAAAGTTAAAGTCACTTAGTACTCTTTAAAGGCTTAAGAATCTCTAACAGGTCACAGAAAACTTAAGTGCTACCATCTGGCTGTGGCGCTGTCTCTAATAATACTCAGTCCTGGGCTGTTCTGTAGAATGATGGGGCACTATTTCATGGTCATAAATTCACAATGTAAGTGCCTCGGTTGTACATCTAATGAGAAGTAGTGCAGCTTGCTGCTTTATATCCTTCTGAGTATTCTAGAAATGTGGAGGTGCTTGGTAGAGGTTTCTTTACCCTGTCTTGCACAGCATGGCTTGTAGTGTGTCTTGACTGTAAATAGCTGGTGCTTGTGGAGACAGCAGATTTTGCAAGATGGTTTTGTGGTAGTAACATTGGGAGTGTGTTAATTTGTCTCTGGCTTTTTATGTAGCTGCAGGTAACTTAAGTTCAGGATGAGATTAATGAGGACTGGAACCAAACTGGGGTCTCTCTAGCTGTGTTTCTGTGTCTGAGAACCTCTCTCGTGTTACAAAGTGAGTTACATGAATTAGTGCATTACATCAAAGACTTCTTGCAAGTGTGACCGAAGTTGTAGTTTAGTATCATGGAATTGCATGTCTTTATGCTCTGTATGCTGATTTTCAGAAGGCAGTGGCATATGTAGATGAGGAATTGTCAAAGTGGACAATGATTAGTCAGTGGACATAAACTTCATATTGTAACTAATGTTGCCTTGAAAAGTAGAACTTACTGTAATTCAGAATAGAAAGCTTCAAGAGTTCACATTAACAATGTTGGAACTATATTTGGCTCCTTGGAGAGGAAGGAGCGAGAAGAAGTGGTAATACTATAGAAGTTTTATGGCTCTAGAAGTAGCACATTTGAAAAAAAGTTGAAATTCCATGTGTTGTATAACAGAATGTTGGGTGTCTAGAAATAACTTAGGAATTGCTAGTGTGCACCAATTTTTACACCTTTAGTGTGAGAGACAGACATTCCTGC
>NW_010392060.1:39882-42504 GCF_000710305.1 Buceros rhinoceros silvestris | reverse complement strand
CTGCTTGAATTTTGGTATCTTCTGCCGCTCTGATAGTCTTGAAATCTCTTCCTGCATTTGAGCACCTCAGATGACTTCACTCACTCCCACAAATCTATGTGTATGCAGAGTATCTTCTCTGCCAGCTGCCTAGTTAGGGTGCTTGCACTGAAAGATGAAGGATAACTGTTGAAACTACAGTACCTATTAGGGGCATCCCCCAACCATCTACCTATAGTTAGAGGAGATGCCTCCTAATCTTCTGTTTGTATTCTGCTTCTCTCTAACGCTATAGTAGCGTGACTTTAAGGTTCAGTTATGCTGCCATTTAATCTATCCATTTATGAAACTTAGGGGTAAAGACACTGACCTGTTAAGTTTTTTTTCTCCTTTCTCAGTGTTCCCAATATTATGTTTCTGTACAAAGTGATTAAAACCAAAACCGACCAACCACAGAAATGAACCAGGAAGAGGTGTGTGGAACCTCCTTATTAGGCTACAGTATCATGATTACTCTCTTTGAAGTGTAGGAGATGCTGGTTATGTTTTTCAGTACCTGACTGAATACTGTTTCTGAAACATTACATTGTCTGTTTTAAAATTCAAAATGTCTTTGCACATCTTGTAATGTACGTGATTTGGAGAAGGGTTTGTGTTATGGAAAATAAACAGTTCTTTTAGCTCTGTCTACTAATCTTCATAAGATTCCTTCTCGATAAACCTCCTTGGGCATCTTCAGATTGGCAAGGCCACTACTTCTGTAAAATTTCATACAGAGTGAACTTTTAAGAAACCCTATCCTTGACATTGAAACTGTGGTCTAATCGTGTGGTAGTTTCTAGGTTTTTATCAGCTGTTCTAGTGAAAGCATAACTGTTTTGGTGGTGCTTTTGTGGAGTTTTGGTGCTAACACAAGGAAGCACTCAAGGCCGTGTTAGTCTTTCGTACTAGGAAATGGACTTCTCATTTTGCTTTAGGAGGGTGAGGCTTTTTTGTGGCTACTCATGTAATTATGTAGTTGGCAGAGAACCTTTCAATTTCAGTCTAAAGATAAATACTTGATTTAGAAGCCATTGCCTGTCTGCGTAGCTCGCTGTGTTTAATGCAAGTTAAAGTCACTGTTTCCAAGTTATCTTCACGTATTCGTTGCAGAGTCACAGATGAGCTGATGTGAAAGAAAATTTAATCACTTCACAAAGCACTGGTAATTCAAGGCAGAAATTCAGTTTCAAAGGTGGTGATATCTAAAGAAAGCTACACAGTACAAATCAGACAGCTTTGCAGAGGAACAGAGGAGAGCAGGGTAGGAGCTCTATGAGTGTTTTGACATCTTTTTTTACTGACAGCGAGAGATGAGTTCCCTAGGAGAAAACAAGTCTCTAAAGCAGTATGAGTGTCACAAAGTGACTTTTTTAGAATCGGCTCTGTCTTGAACTGAGTGGTGTTTGTGTGTGCCCTTAGGTTTGAAAGAGGAAGTGCTTCTGCAGGTGACAACATGCTCATTGTACAGTGATGGCCAGAGAGAGTCTTCTGTATTGCACCATAGTTGACTAACCCAGGTGAACTATGCTGTGGAAGATTTGCTGGCTAGTGTCAGTGGAGTCAGAGGTGCCAGGAGTTCTGACAAGACCACTGCTGCAAGCTGAAAACAACCTAAAAATGTCTCAGTTTAACTTACGAACTTTCCCTCCCTTCACTAATTTCCTTTATGGATCCTTGAAATGCTTTTTGGGGATAAGTTGCCTCAGTCTTTGACTTGGCTCTACAGTGTTTAACATCTTGCTGTTGCCATGCTTAATCCTTTCTGTGCTCGTCTTTCATGAGCAGCTGCTGTGACATCAACAGCAGAAGCAGCAGGAGCAAGTACAAGTCAAACTCCAACTAAATTTGGTGTTTGTTACAAAATTGTAGCATTGTCTGCTATAATTAAATTAATTAAGAATCTTGTCCCAATTTATTTGCTTATTTATATCTGTTGTAATGGAACTTGAAAGTTCAGGTGACAGTAACTCTGATAAATGTAATACGTTAGAAGCAATCTCAGTAATGGGAGAAGGAAAGCTCTATCCCATTTTACAAGTGGGAAGCTGAGGCGTGATGTGCACAAGGGAGTATCAGGCTGACAAACAGCTCTGTCAGATTTTCTGAATTCTAGTCCCGTGTTTCACCTTTGCCTCCATCTGTTAGGATACGTTCTAGGATTCTCACTAGAGCACTGCCGCTTTGGATTGTGTCTCTGTGCTGTCCTGTATTGTGGTTGGCTGCTGATGTAATTGTAGTTCCTTTCAGGATTGATTATCAAGGAAAAGCTTAAGAGAAGAAAAGGAAGGCAGAAGGTTATGGCCCTGCCATTTAGCATTATACTGGTCATTATTTGTTCCTATTCATGAGATAAGGAACTACATGGTTGTGCTGCTTTCTAGTGTTTGAGAAAGATGCACAAGAAAAGAATGAACACCCTGTTTCACTTAACAAGCGTAGTATAATGGGATCAGGTGAATTACTCAGGAAGTACTAAAGTTCCAAGTACATTTGTATTCAAACAGCTGCTTCAGAATATGAAATTATTTACCTTTGAGAAAATTCATTCATTAACTTCAACCCTGAACAAATACAACCTCCCCCCCCCCACCACCACCACTG
>NW_010392060.1:20681-39798 GCF_000710305.1 Buceros rhinoceros silvestris | reverse complement strand
CCCCCCCCCCCCCCAGAGCCACCTGTCAAAACTCAAAACTATTAGCTAACCTTTAACTCTAATTTTTGGTTAGTGCTGTCCTTAGAGCAACAATATAAGTGATTTAAGAGCTGTATTGGACACTGGGAAGAATCTTGACTTGTCCTAATCCTGAGGCAGTAATTGGTTCACAATTGTACTTTAAACAGCTTTTAGCATATTGCTAAAATTAATGCATATATGCTGCTTCCTATCTTAGCAGTGTAAAAACTAGTTACGCTGAGGAAAGTACTTTTCCTAGGCTGTTGATTGCTTGTATTACTATGGCTAGCTGGTAGCATATTGGTGCCAAAACTCTGGTGGTGCATCTGACAATTTGTAGCGTACAGAGCTTACTCAGCTGGGGAGACTACAGCCAAAGCTTAGAGAAGAGGCAGGCAAAATAGCACCTAGAGTCTTGAAGAGCTTAGTGCTGCCACAGTTGAAGTGAAATGCAGCTCTAACACAACTGCGTATTGTCTCTCTCATCGTAACACTGAAAGTTTCACATGACGCATAGAAGGTGGAGAGGGACAAGTTATCTGATTGTTATGGAGAGTGATGATAGCTATTGAACCCTGTCGAACAGACATACTGGTGATATTGGAAGTGTAGTCACTCATGTATAGGAATGACCTGCAAAAATTTTATTAACTTCTGGTGGCTGACTCTTGTCAGCATGGACTTCACAAGCTTGCAAGCCAGACTTACACATATATATACATATATATATGTAACACACTTGGACAGTTTTGTCTTTAGGTAGTTTTTGGAACTTAAGTAGTAAACTTCCTGGACCTGTGAACTTGGGCACAAATAATCTTGAGTATGCAGAGGTTTTTAAGTAATGGTAGCTTTCTAAAACAACCTTTTCAATTAATAGTTTGTTTTTTAATTTAGGATCTGTCTGGAGTGTCCAGTGTGGCATTTAGGTAGGCTAGTTAGTAGAAGAGTGAATTCTCATAGAGAAGAGTGGAGTGAGCTTCTAAACAGGCTTCCTTTCAGAAAAGACATACCTTTATGTTCATTTCAACAGGTCACCTGTTTTTCGTACCTCAGATCCCACGTAGATGGCTTCTAGCTGCCTTTTTTAGAAGCAACAATTTGTTTCACCAATTCAGCTCTAGTTTGCAATAATTTCTACCTTTAGAATAGAGAACTGTCCATCTAGTTACTAACCACTGTTTTATAACTGACTTCTACTATCTATGAATCCTCCAAAATCTTGACTGTTGCAGTCTCTTGTCACCTAGACACTGTCAAAATTGCTTATTCCAGAAGGTAAGGAAGCGTTTGAGCACAATATGAAGTAATTGTCCTGTTTTTAAAAGGTAAATATGTTGAACGGTGTTTACTGTTCTTGCTTCTTTGTGGGAAGTTTGACTGTTTCCTGTTCCTGTTAGATGAAGTGCCCATTTAATACCCATTCTTGTATAAGGTTCTCTATATTTTTAAGTCTCCCATGAAATGAGTGTAAGATGCTAGTGTTGAAGTAGAGGTGAATTGTGTGCTATGAGGCCTTTCTCCTGAGGTACTGCTTGGTGGTACATCTGTGATTTGATGGTTACTTACTGACTTAAGCCTTCTATTTTTTGGTAAAAGAGTCTGTCTATTTAACAGCCCCCCTGTATGATTTTTCAGTAGAAGAAATTCCTGGACTGTATATGACAATATTTCCAGTACTATATTACTACAGTGTTTAATACTAGTTATATTATCTAGCAAATGAGCACCAGTAAAAATAAATCTAAGCTCCATAAAGCTCACAAAAACCATTATGTACTTTTTAATAAAATCCTCAGGGCAGTATTGGAGCAGCCTACCTAATGGTCCATCTTCCTGACTCTTCCTAACTTAAAGCCTGGAATATAAAAGGTGATTTAAATGCCATAGCATATTTGAAATCAAGCTGTCCTTCCATGGAATACTCATGGCCTGAGGAAAATGTCACAGGGCTGCCTTCTCTTCTCACCAGGAGGTATGTTAAGCTTGCAACAGAAAATGTTGTTACAAGTGTAGATGTATAGAATGAAAAGCTATTTGTGAAGCCTGATCTCTTATTCTTTACTCTGAAATGTTCACCTGTAGAAGAGGGAAAAGGGATCCTTGAATTATAGCAGGTGATTCTGACTCAGTCTGTGCCTGTTGGAAGGAAACTGTTGGAATTATGTGATACACTGATTATACATTCTCTAGATTATCAAACTGACACTTAAGAATAACTGCCAAGATAAGTGACTTCAACCAAAGTGTAATTTTTTCTTGGCTGTGTTTGCTAGCATGGTCCAGTTTGGCATAGCAACATTGGTAGATCTAGGGGTTAACTGGTGCTATAGTGCGCACAGGATGAACAGAGTCTTTCTTTGCTGATGACTTTTCAGTGACACTGGTTCTAAAATAAAGTGTTTGTTCTCATCATGCATTCCCATCAAACTGGAAACTAAAATTAAGTGGCCAATTTTGGGTTTTGACTTACTGACTAAATTTATAATTTGTTTATGCAAGACTTGCTGAAGCAAGCGTGAGCTTCTTACGGGTGATTATTCTGTTCTCCTTGCATTGCTAGCATTCAGTGCCATTCTTAGTGTCTTTAAAGCATTTCAGCTGTACAGTCATGGCCACTGATTGCCCACACTGTCTCTTTAAAAGTGTCTGTAATGTGACTATACCTATAATTATCTGCTGTTTCTTTAAAGGCCATATACATTAGATGCTTTTACATCAGTGAAATGTCCTGATAGTAAGCAGGTAATGTCCTTGCTCCAGGTACCTCTCTCTTTTCTTGCGTTATTATAGTTTCACAGAATGCTCCTTGCCTATCAGCAAATAAGGAAATTGACTTTAAGAACTATGTAAAGATGTATAATCCTCATCTGACTTTTCTTCTTTTGCAGGAAGGGTTTGTCACCATGGCCATAACACAGTTTCGACTCTTTAAAATCTGTACTTGCCTCGCAGCAGTGCTTTCTTTCATTAAAAAGTTAATATGCAGGTAAACATGTTTTACTTAATTTAGTTCTGTTTTCTTTTTTTAATTACAGATTCTTGTACTTCTTGCTTCTCCAGCACCTACCCAGCACTTTTTCCAGTTCTGATTTTACTAATTGCAAAACAATCAAGATTGATAAAAAACTGAGTCCAATTCACTCTTCAATCTGTATATTGCTTCAGAGTTCGAAGGTCTGTGTAGAGCAGTTGGGAGTGTATTTTGTGGTATGATAGCTCTAGTGAAGAGTGTTTTCTAAACAGCTATGACACAATTTTAAAATTGCCTTTTAAAACTATCCTGTGTCAAACTTTAAGAAAAATTGTTCTCCATGTTTTCTAGAAGTACTTGGCAAGTGATATCTTGGTTAAGAGATTCGGTTAATGGCAGCATCTGTCAGTCATCGGCTCAGTAGGCTTTCATTACAGACATAGGTGATTCTCATCCTGTTTTGTCAAACAGTTGCCTGAGACTTCAGATTCTTCTGCCTGTTGAAGACTCTTTCAAAAGTTTGGAGACAGCAATTAAAGTTTGAGGGAACTGCTTTTTAAATGAACATGACTTATTTTTTGCTTACTCTAAGTCATACTTAGTGTTCTTTTGAGTTGTGGACCCATGAACACAGCAGTGTAGTACTTATAAGCATTCAAAATTTGTAGAAAGTTGTTTTACGTAAATGAATAACAATCTAGAGAAATGTATTCTCCTTTTGTATGTGATGACTACTACTTTGCTGTGAGGTTAGAACATATGCAGATTTTGTAGTAGACACAATTTATGTCGTAGACACACTGTTCACCTTTACTTACTCCAGAAATAAAAGGAAGCTCTCAGCTGGTTAGTAAATTCACTACAGATCTAGTGAAACTTTAAAACAACATTTTAAAGCTGCGTACAACTGCATAGATGTCAGCCTTAGCTCTGTGATTCAAATTCCAAATTAAATGAGGAATACTTCTTGTTCAAGTTCTGAAATAAGTCAATACGCTGGGTTGATCATAGCTTCTATATTTTGTGGACCTTTCATCTCTTGAGTGTTAAGATTGCTTTTATAAGCAGATAATCATTTAGTAGATGTAATTACAGTATTTTCTATGGGTTTTCAACTTCTGAATGAACAGCTGAGGAACTGCTTGGGAGTAAAGAGTAGGAGAACTTCTGTGAATAACAATTTCTTGAAAGAATGAAAATTTAAAATCTTTCACATAAGCAAGTTAGTGGATCAGGCTACAGATGATTCTCCCATTTAACGTCAGCTGTAAAACATAGCTTGATAAATTTTGTTTTCCTGTAATGCACCCCTGCATATGAGTATGCCTGATAACCAACAAATGTGATTTAACTGAAAGTGCATTTTAATTCAATGAATATGAGCTAGTACATATTTAGATTATGTAGTCTACATAAGTTTTTCATTTAAACAAGTGCCTGTAGAGATGGTGCATCTTTCTAGTCGGTATAAAGCCCACATATAGTACTAGTCATCTCTGTAGTTAAAACTTTTTTTGATAAACAACAGCTTACCTGAATCCGTTATTTCCAGGAAATAAAAGGTATAAGTATAAAAAAAGAGATGAAACTTCATTCTGTCTAAAATCTCTAGTTATCTTCTCCAGCTGAGAAATCTGGGTGCTGCTTAGTAAGGAGAAACAAAACCGAGAATTCTTGAAGCATTTGGCATTAAGAGCAGTGATCAATACCTGTCTAATGATGATTGTGAAGCAACTGTTCTTATAAGCATATTGTTCCCTTTGTTTAAAAATAAGTGGAGGTGCGTGGCCTTTCTCAGTGCTGCCCTGTGTAGCATGTTCATTCCCGTGTTGTATGACAGAAGGTGATTCCTCCCACCTTCATTCACCAACTTGTCAGTGTATAATCATTTTGCTTAGAAGAATGTTATAAGCCACTTGCTGGAGTCTTCTAGATCTTACAAATTGCAGAAGAAGCAATGGCTTAGAATAGTATTGAAGAGATGAAGGAATGAAGCTTGGGTTTCCCTTAGAGACATCAACTAAACCTAGCTAGCCAGAACCAGAAGTCTCTAATGTGTTTGAGGGAACACTGTTTTCACCTTCCTTTACCCCTAAATTGTGTTGCTTTTCAGCGTAAAGGAAATTTCTAAAGGGACTAGAGTTAATTATATACAGCTTGAAAATGTTACGATAGCACCTGATCTTTCTGAAGGAAGAATCTGTTGGGGTTAAAGCAGGAAAAATATATCTAATCACTCACCAGTGTGCCATAGAGGTGGTTTTACAGGTGATCCACCTGTTCTGAGTTGATGGTAGCATGTTCTGTAATAGTAAAACTAATGGATAAGAACTCCAAATCTTCAGTACTAATAAATGAAACTTTTCCAAGCTTCATGAGGTTAATTATGTGACTGTCATGCTATGGGAGCTTACACTCCTTAAGTAAAACATGAGTGTGAGCCTGAATTTTGTTCTCTTGTGTTGTTACGTTTTAGAATGCAGTGAATGTCAGCTAAGAATATTTTAGTTGTTATTGTGATTTCTGAATGCTGTCATTGAATGTGTAGGTGATTTGCAATGTCTTAGTATTTGTTTCCAGTTAGAATTATTTTATGTAGTTGTAGAAATGCTTTAATTGAAACAGTATTCCTTAAGTGAGTAGAAGCATGTATTGAACAGAAGCAGTTGACTTGCATAATCTTGTATTACCTCTGTTTAGACTTTGAAGGGAAAAGTGTTTTAGAAGGGCTTTCAAATCAAACAGCTCGGGAAGCAATTTGTTAGGCACAGCTTAATATCCAAGACAAGTAGAAGGATTTGTCAGTTTACAGTAGAAAATGTAGGTGTTTGCTTCACAAGTACTGACGATCTAAAAATTGTAACCAATTGTGTGCAGATAACTGAGTTAATTTGTCTGTTTTCATATTTCTTAGAGATACTTCTCCATTTCCACTGCAGTTTGAAAAGTAAATTGCACTTTGAAATTCTTGTGAACACCACTTTAAATTCATTATGAAATTCCTTTGTTTAGCAGACTTTTACTGGCAGTAGTTAATACCAAGGTAGTTAAAGCACTTAATGTTTTAGCCATGACTATTTTCAGTAGTGCTGTTCTCAGACTTCCTTTTTGTTTTTTTTAAACTTAGTGCTCATGTTTTCAGAGCTTGGAGGAATCCTACATTTTTCTTTCAGGTCTGGAAGAGGGCGAAAGTTAAGTGGAGACCAAATAACTTTGCCAACCACAGTGGACTATTCGTCTGTTCCTAAACAGGTAATTGCTTCAGTGGTAGGTAACTTAATACGTAATCAGAGTAATTATACTAGTCCTACAACAGGATTGGTATATATCTTAGGAAGATATAATATTATTATATATGCTGTATGTACTAAGTATATATCGTAGCAAGATATAAAAAGACAGATTTTTACTTGCAGATAATACTGACTTGTACCATGTGTTTATATTCAGCCTGAAGTAGAAGACTGGTCTTCATGGGATGAAGATGCACCTACCAGTGTGAAGATTGAAGGTGGCAATGGTAATGTGGCTGCTCAGCAAAATCCTTTGGAACAAATGGAACCTGATTATTTCAAAGATATGACACCAACTATAAGGAAAACTCAGAAAGTAAGTACTGCACTTTCAACTATACTTAGGGGTCTTTTTCCTTGCTTTAAAATAGGCTGTAAGTAAATTGGCAACTTACAGAAGGCGCTGCTGGTACAATTAAGTTATCCTGTGAAAGGAGAATACATGCTAATGTGTAATTAAGAATACTGACTCTTTGAGATCTTAACAAATGTGATGCTATTTTGCATTTACATCTTTAGTCTTAGTGTTACTGGACACTTATGGATAATTCCGTAGTTTGAAGGCTCTGGGAATATAAGGTGAGAACCCTCAAGTCACTTCAGTTCTGAAAATAGAACCACTGTACTACCAAAGTTTGAGGTAGCAGCACTGGTGTTTCAGAAAACAATGGTTGCTTGTTCTACCAAGTTATATTGGGGAGGCTGGAATTAGGGAGCTGATATTTCAAAATACCTTGCTCTTCAAATATCCATTTTTTATTATGGAGACAAAACAGAAGGGCATATCCACAAGAGCAACACCGTAAATAAATGCTGGTTAAACTTCTGGTAAACACAAGTTTTGTTTCTATGTGGAAATTTTCCAGCTAGATAATTACAGGGCATTGAGTTAATTAGAAAACTTTTTTCACAACAAAGGCAGTCAAGTACTGGAGCAGGTTACCAGAGAAGTTGTGCAGGCTCCATCTCTGGAAGTTTTCAAGACCAAGTGGATGAGTCCTGAGTACCTTTATCAGCCTCAGAGCTGACAGTGTTTTGAGGAGGTTGGATTACAGACCTCCTGGGGCTCCTTCCAGCCATGATTCTTCCTGCAGTCCTGTGAACTGGAGGTGATACTGGGGTCAGTTTTCTGTATATTCAGGTTCTGTACTGTTTTGGGTACTAAATTCTTCTAGGGATTTTTAGCTCCCAAAATCTGGGAGTAGATGAGGTCTCAGGAAAGGCAGATTTCTCCTTTTTCTTTAATGAGATTTTATTGCCCAATAGAATGAGCTTCGAGTTCAGAACAAAACTCGAGTCCATGCTGTTTAATTACTGTATACCAGGTTTTGTTTTAAGTATATCTCTAAGATGACTGTAGGCACTGTAAAGACCATTGCTGCTAACTTGGCCTTGTTACCACCCTTATGTATGAATTTGCATTTGTATTTCTGCTGAATCTGGGCTCAGTATAAACCTCAAGATATGATGTGGGATCTATTCATGTTGCTGCTCATATCTACAGTGTCTGGAAATGGAACTTCAGTCAAGTAATGCAGTCTGTCATTGCTAAATAAGATAGCCTGGTCCTGTTTCCTTTCCTGGATTTTGTACAGTCAGTGGAGCTGTCAGTCTACCTCTTTTGGAGGCAGCAGAGACTTAACGTAGGCTAAATGAGTAAGTTCGTATCTTGAGGTCAAGACAAGTAAGGGTTTTGCGATCTTAGCAACCATGTTAAATTTGTTAATAAGCCGTTAAGGAAAAACATTAGTGCATGTTTTTCAGCCAAATCAGTATGGAGCTTTACCAGTTGATGTGATAGCGAATTACACTGCAACTATTGAAGCTTAAATTGTGTGCATATGTCCTGGGTGTGGCTAGCATAGGGTTAATTTTCACAGCCTGGATAGCCGGACTGAACAATGGAGAGTATTCGATACCATACTGACATCATGCCGAGTAGATCTCTGGGAGCTATGGGGGGCAGGGAGCGGTGGCTGGGCCAAGCCCTGTTTCCTCTCTCTTTGCGTGGTGCAAGTAAATTCTGCTTATCTCAACCCTTCACTTTACCTTTCATTCTCCTTTCCCCGCACCTCCGGCTAAGGACAAAGGAATGAGCAAGTGGCTGCGTGGAGCTTGGTAGCCAGTTGGGTTCAAACCACAACAGCACGGATACACTGTTGAAATAGCTGAGAGAGCTCATGTTCCCAAGCAGTACAGCTGTGCAGGCAGTGCTGTCCTCAAGAGTAGAAGCTTGTGGTGACCTATCACGGAAGGAGGATTTCTCCAAGGAACAGGTCATGTAACTGATAGCTTACACAAGTACTGGGAGATGTGACCTGTCTATTTGATCTGGAATTCTTTGTGCCCTTTTTCTGTCGCCACACAGGCATAGGTTTCCATGTGACTTAAAAAGCTAGTGGCAGCAGTTCTTGTGTCGTCTGCATTTAGCTTCTCTCATTTACCAGTTCATTTGGCTGCACACCTTCCAGAACCTGGGCGGGTTTGAGTGCGGTGTTGTGTAGCTGTACCTTCACAGGCAGAGTTACACAATCACCAAGGAATCTGCAATGCTTTGTCTTACCACTTTTCCTTTTTTTTGAATATTTTCAGATAGTTATTAAAAAAAGAGAACCTTTAAATTTTGGGATTCCAGAGGGAAACACAGGATTTTCTAGCAGATTAGCAGCCACACAAGATATTCCTTTTATTCACCAGTCTGTAAGTATGCTCTAACTATTGATCTTGTATTAGACAGTTCAATTACTGTTTCATAGAAGAAGGAATAGTCTGCCTAAGGTCTGCAGTGTAGGAACAAAAGGAATAGTTGTGGAATAATATAAATTGTTTTAAAATTGAGTGTTTGGTTCAAAGCAATGAAGTATTTAATCTAATTTGAATTCATTTATTCTTCTGAGAAACTTAATAGATTAGTGATAAAAAGGTAAGAAACTTCCAAACACTTGTACACTTGCAAATCTTCTATATAGCAATATATAGCAACAGACTATACATTTAATTGGATTCTACACAGTAAGTTCATAACTAAAGAGTGGGTGGCTTTTTTTAAAGCCTCTGAGTTACCTTTGCTTTGTTTCCTTAGACCAATTTTTAACTTTCTGCTCCTCCCTTTTCTGTACAGAAACTGTATTTTAACGGTCTTCTAATATTCACTTCTTAGCCTTTGAAAAAATAGTCTAGTTACAGAAGAGCCTGGCTGTTTAGAGGGAGATGTTCTCCCTCACTTCCCATTTGCCTTCTGTAACAGTGCTTCTGCTTCCTTCCTTTGTTACCCACCAGCAGAATCCAAAAAACCCTCCAACAATCAACGAGAAAAAAATCAGTATTAGAGCAGGAGAGAGTGCATAGACAATAAGCTGAGAAGTACTGTCATAGCTCAAATATTTCCAGAAGTCTGAAATGAGAAGGTTCAAACTAAGTGGTTTATGTAATTTTTCCATGTGCTTAGAGCTTCTCTTCTTTTCTTTCAGCCTGAACTGGGAGACTTGGATACTTGGCAAGAAAATACTAATGCCTGGGAAGAGGAGGAAGATGCTGCCTGGCAGGCAGAAGAGGTTCTTAGGTAAGTGCAAATAATGTAACACCGTGTAAACCTTTTACATATAAACAATCAAATGCATATTTGTTTATTGTAACACCTTTCTGATATGTGCTAAGAATTGTTTAACAATTCTGAAGACAAATTATTTTTATACATCTAAACTCTATGTAACTGGTACTTGGCAGAATACGTTTTGGATAATAATCAGTTTAGGAGATGAGATGGTAGGGTTGATCTGAGAATTACTGGAAGAGTATGTTAAGCCTGCCTCCTCTTCCCCCTGTCCCCCCAGCAATTTATGTACAATAAATTGTGTTTCAACTCGATAAAGTAGAATACCACTGCATGTCCTTATAAAAGGTATCATAACCACGTGCTGTAAAGTAGTTCAGGATAGAAGGTGAGGTGATAGGTGTGTTGTTGGAATCCCTGTAGGAGCTAGATAACTAAACTAAACTAGCTGGTGTGCCACGAATGTAGAACCAGCATCTTGCACACAGTTAGCGTGAATACTTCACCTGTTCCATTTGTGTTCTTTTTTTATGCTCCGAAGAACACATGGAAAGACTATGAATAGTAAAGAGGTGAAGATTGAGTTTAAGTTAATCACATGTAATAATTTGAATTGTCAGTGACTTACATTAACCTGTTTTGATTCAAGGTTTTATCAGACTTTCAATTGCTTCCTTATAGTCGGATAACCTGTCTCAGATAGTTCCAGCTTCCCAGACAGCTCTTGTTCTGCTCACAAAATTAGAAATACATGGCTTCAGTGGGACAATAGTGATAATATAAAATAAGGACATGTTATATTCAAAATCTTTCTAGAACTGTGAACCTTTAAAGAAAAAAAGGTATTGGGGTGGGGGGATGCTTCTGGTCAACTATTTATTGTAATATTTGGGAAAATTTACGGGTTTTCAACCAGTAGAATAAGACGGGAGGAAAGTCACCAACACACTTTTGGTGCATTAATAGTAAGAAATTCTTGCTCTGCAGCAGCTTAACATGTGAGAATAGGGTGGTTGTAATGCAAATATTTCTGTAAACTTAATCAGATACATCTGTACATTCTGGAAAATATCTTGGGGTTTTTTAACTTAAGTGCTGAAACTGTTTCAGGTCTTGTCTTTCACTAATGTAGCAGAAAAGTACAAGCTTTGTGATATGAACAGTGAGCCTTTGGACTGCTTTTGTTTCAAGAATAGTACCTTTTCCTGTAAAGACTATCAATACGCTTAGCAAGATCTTTAATCTCTAAAGTGCAATTTAGCGAGAATTAATCTATGATGCATGAGACAAAATGAAAGACAATGAAAAAGACAGCGTTTTTTTTTTTTTTTTTTAACTGAGAAATGAAAGAACTACTTTTGGTAATTCCAGAGGCTGCATAGTACTTTACTTAACCCTTGCCACGTTGCATTACAGTTGGTTTTAGGAGTATGAGAAGTACTCAAATCTTCCAAAGTAGGGACTTGTTTTATACCAGTTAGCTACGAGGAAATGATCTGGCATGTGCATGTGCCAGTTTATTTCTGGAGTGTAAAATTTGTGTAATGGATATTCCCAGTATGGTCAAAGGTATTTTGTCTGCCAGTTGTCAAGTTCATGCTCTAGAATACTTAAAGAGATCTTGTGGAAATTTCCCACAAATTCTGGTTTTCAAAGTGTCATCTTACTTGGTTGAAGCTGTTCTAAATATTTCAGCCTGGCATCTTTCCTATTGAAAGGCTTCAGCTTAAGTGATTAATTTTCATAGAAATTTTTCCCTGGCACCACTGAAAAGTATCAAACTTCACTTGTTTTGAATGGGATGTGTATTTGTCCTAATATTTCCAGTGAATAGAAAGAACATGATCAGAACTTTAACCATCTGCATTACATACCATATGGCCATCTCAGTACAACTGATCATTGCGTAAGCTGTATCTCAGCTGTGTGGAGTAAAACCTTTGTTTTACTCATGACACATCAAATTACAGTGTTCTTCTGTAACTGAAGAAAGTGCTGGCTGATAGGAAATACATTCTAGGTTTACAGTTTCTCTAGCAGTAGAAATCTGCTGTACACCCCAGATTAACATTTGCCATTTAACATAACTTCAGTATAGTACTTGGCAGGCCTGGCTCTTTTTTCAACAGACTGTAGTAAGGAAGTGATCCGGAGTCTGTTCTTAGTGCTAGAAGACTGCATCTTGGTCTACAACATGATGTGAAGATTTCAGACTGCTGAATGGGGGGCAAAGTCTCCTTAACCCTTCAGAGTGTTAATGCTGACTTAAGTGTTAGGCAGTGCTTACTGGGAATAAAATGAGTGTACATCTCCCTTAGCTAGCTGGGTCTGGGTAACCGTTGGTGCTCAGTTTGTATTCAGAAGCATATTAGACTGGGATAATTGTTGTATAGTAACAGTGCTGATCAATCATGCAAAAATGGGTTGTGGCCTGCTAAATAGCAGAGAAGTCAGTATCCTGTGGCCTCTCTGGTGACTTAATGTGCATGCATAACAGTTGAAAGAAGCATGTATAGTAAGGCAAATGTTCCCTGGATTCAGAGCATGCTGAAGGACAACGCTGAGGAGGAGGCTACTAGGGCCTGAGAAGTTCCTGTAGTCTGGGGAGTTTTTTGTTTTGGTTTGTTTTTTTTTTCTTCCAATCCCTAGCAGGTTCTGGGCGGGGAAGCACCGAAATTTTCCAGTCAGTGATGAATCAGCATACTGGATGATAAGCTGGATTTTCAGTTAATTGAAGTTAGTTAGAACTTGGTTTCTTCTGCAAATTGTAGATACCTATCTGCACCTTTAGACTTTCTAATACCAATGAAGTTTTTTTCACAGTGGGAACAGTTAAGCTAAATGCCGATGCATTTTTAATTGTGTTTGAAGTAAAAGACCAAATGGTATCAAATCATTCTTACTACAGGTATTCAGAAGGTACACAATAAGTAAAAACATACTGGAATAGAATGTCTGCTAACGGTGTTCTGATTATAATTCGTGTTCTGCTAGCCAATGAGAGAAGAGGGTTTTTTGAACATTTGTCAGGAGTACAAAGCAAAGTTGGCATCGGGAATGAATACTTTCCTGGCTTAGACAAATTATATCATTCCATTCAAACTCTGTTGAACTCCTTGCTTTGGAACCCCCAAAAAGTGAGTCAGTTATGGCTGCAGTTCATCACAGGCTCTTCCTTTATTCAGAAACAAAACCTTCTGAGCTGAAAGGTAGTACCTTTATGTTGAAAACATGCCGGAAGCCTGGAATAGAAACCAGTGTTTTGAATAATGCCCATGCAAAACTGAAAAGGTAATCCCTTAGTGGTAAACTGCTTATTTATGGGTTTTGGTGACTTCAGTTCCTCTATCTGAAGTGATGTGAAGGTCTTCTCATTTGGCATAACTGAAGTCCAGTAAAATTACTAGGCCAGCAGAGGGCATGGAAACCACTTTTCTGTGCAGAGGCATTCTGTGTCGAGCAGTTTCTGGGAGGAAAAGAACACGTGATCTGCTTTGACTTTCCTCACTTCAGAATTGCAAGGGAATAGCAGCACTGTTGAACACCTCATGGGGCTCTTTGGAACTCTCCTGGCTCAACATGCCAGCTGGTGTCTATAGAGCTTCTTGCCTTCTGCATCGGTGTATGGGTGCAGGGCATATAAGAAAATCAGCTGCTGTAAAGTGGCCAATATTATTATTGTGCATCTGTTGACAGTGCTGTCAGCCTACAACTCTCTGGCTTTCTGGTACCATGTCAAATAGCAGGTCATGATCTCAAAACAAGTTCGGGCTTCCATTAACTTGGGAAGTAGACCCTGATGTGAAGGACTGGTTTCATTCTTTCCTGACAGACAGCAGAGTACAGGAGAACTTGTAGCCATTAATAACCAACCAAGGGGAACCACAGAGGTATTAAAGAAGTGCAGTCCCTCTCCTGTCCAGTACAAAGATCATATGTAGTCTGTGTACCTCCAATATTTCTCAGTTTTTTGTGCCCAGTTGTCCCTAATTGGAATCCACTAGAGAAGGCTGCTTCAAGTGATGATAGGTTTTAATTCTGTATGTTCTAAGTGGATGTGCAAGAGTAAATTAGATACATTGCAAGTTATCTCCGTCTTGTCAATTAGAATGCTTTCTTCTCTTTTCATAAGCAATTCTTTATTCTTCCTGAATCTGTGCAAAATTCTACCTTTTCAAGTTTATGAAGCTTTATTTTTATTTTCAAAGTCTTCTTGCAAGCAACTTAGCAAATTTTTCATATCTAATAGACTGAATCCAAAGCAAAGTGACCATTCTGTTGCTAGTGATACAATACAGGAGAGAGCTGCAATGTGCCACTGGCAGTACAGATACAGTTGTGGCTCCTACACCACTCAGTGATGTGTTCCAGCTGAGGTTAGGGAACAAAATGAGTGGATTTTGGTGTTGGGTTTTTCATTTGCTCTAGTCAGGGATGTATTTGAAACTGGAAACTTATTTCTGTAGACAGATTCTTTGCGCTAGCAGGTAGTGATGTCTGGGGTTTTATAGCAGTGGCAAGAAACAATGCTAAGAGGATACACAACTGAAGACTTTTAGGGGGTGATTTTATGTCTTACAGGGTATTGTTTATATTTGTACTGAACAATAGAGACAGACAAGAACAAAAACACAGCACAGATCCTGGACACATGAAAGGGAGTATAAGAAGTTATCTCATCTGATCATCAGGAAAATGTTTGTAGTACTTGCATTACAAAGAAGATAACTACTGATGCCTCTGCTGAGGGCAAGGGGGGGACACAAGTCAGTGGTCTAGACAAATCAAACTGGTTTGGTCAGAATTTAAAAAGAAAGGGAATCTTGCTAGTCAAAGCATTAGATAGGTTTGGGTTTGTTTGTTTTTTTTTTCCAAATCGCTCTATGCCTTCTAACCCTCATACACTCTCACTGATTCACTTCCTCAGAATCTCTGAGAAGAGTCGCTTTTAGGTTGTAAAATAATTCAACAATTACTGCCTAAGACTAGATTAATCTGAAAAAAGGACTTCAGCACAATAAAAGAATAACTGTTCTGAGCCTCACTACAGTAGACTGCTTTTATTAGTAAGCTATTTATTGACAGGGACTTAAGGTTCATGAGCATGCTTAAAATTGGGTTCCTGTTACTGAGCAATTCATGTTTTCTTTAATTCCAGACAACAGAAGATAGCAGAAAGGGAAAAAAGAGCAGCAGAACAACAACGGAAGAAAATGGAGAAAGAGGCGCAAAGGCTAATGAAAAAGGAGCAAAACAAAATTGGTGTAAAACTGTCCTAACAGAAACCATGCATCAGTGGCAGTGCCGGTGAAAAAGAGGATTTCAGCTCTACACCACACGTATTGGTATTGATTTGAGTATTTCTAGGACTGCAGCACACTGCTTGGTTTCAGTGCATTCTTCAGGTCATCTTGGAAGCCAGGATTCTCCCCAAATACCTTGAACTACTAGTAGGTGATTCTTCAAGGAGAAAACAAACCACAGGAAATAATGCCCTGGTGGAATGATGGCTCTATTCCAGCACCCTTCTTTGCAGCAAAAGTGATTGAGCAAAGATGTTGATTGAAAGACCCTCTTAATGAACAGCTCAAGCCTAGGGAAAAGAATGTAAATATTCTGTGCTGGGGAACCTACTGTATTGTCTGTGCTTACCTGAACCGTGTAATTAAACAGTTTTAAAGAACCATTTGCTTCCTGCCTGATAAAGAATGTCTGCTTTTGCCTTTTTATAAAAATTACTATGAATACTTCAGTTTTCCGTGGCAGATTGTACTGACCTGTGCAGAAAATGATTTGTTATGGATGATTTGCAACTCTAAATGTTCTCTGGCAGAGTCTGTTGTGGTAGAGCACAAGCTGCAGCTGAACGCCACAGGGGTGTTCTTGTCACTTTGTCACCTGCAGCTTCCGGTGCTATGATGCCCAGATACATGTAGCAGTAGCTACCCACAGTGGCATGACTCCGCACCAGTGGTGCATGCTGCTCCTTTTTTAGGAAGGGTGATGTTGTTAGTAGAGGTAAGTGATTTAATCACTTCCTTGTACTGGTAAATTTGTATTTCTAGCAGAAATTCTTTTACTTCCTACAGTTAGGAAAAAAAAAATCCTCACCCCATATACTTGTTGCATATGTAGTAGAATGGGGAAAAGAAATTGTCCTGTTGATAAAGCTAGTGTGAAACTTCTCAGTTCACTAGCCCTTCTCAAATACCCCCTTTTGTACACCTGCTGTACGTACTTACACTGGAATTCCTCTGGTGAAGCATGCCTGGTGAACGGGCAGTAGCAGACAACAGTGCTTCAGTGGAGAAGAAATGTTTAGTATCTGCTGGAAGACAAGGTGTGCGGGAGGAGAGGAGTCCATGTGGTTCTTCTGAGCAGCTCAGCACTTCACTGAATGCCTTCTCCATCTTTGGTTGTGTGGGTGCTGTTACCCCTGAATTCAAGGGCTCCTGTGGATTTCTTATCTTGTGACAGATCAGTGAAGTTGACAGATTCTGTGCCTGTGCATACAGGGAGCAGTGATGTTGTAAAAGAACGGGAAGGGTTGGGGAGGTCAACATCATGCCTGCCTGGAAAAATTGAAATTTTAAGGGAGGAGTTGTAGGTTTTGACACAAGTTGTGCTTGAAAAATAAATAATGGAGAAACTAAGACAATAAGAATTACCTTTAATGGCCTTAGTCATGGAGAAAAGCTTTTGAAAATCTTTAGTATGCTTGTCATGTTGCTTACAATCTTTCACAAGTCAACTGATTTGGCAGCAGTTTTCAGATATGAAAGAAGTCCTTGAGAAATGTTGATTTTTAAAATACATCTTGGAAGGCAACAACATGCACCTTTGTGCATGTTTTCAGCAGAAGTGTTCTGCCTGGAGTAGAATGGATGATGTGTCTGCAGACTAAACAGGGGTATGGCAAGGAAATCTCCTCCTCCTCCACAGCCCTAAACTATCTGAGGGTGGATGGAGGATAAGGAGAAAGTCTGAATAAGCTTTAATAACTATTGCCTATTTAAGGTAAAAGCTGTTGGAAGCCACATTTCATCTCACTTAAAAAAAAATTAGTGCTTACTATTGCTATTTCTGAGACAATGTGAAATAGATGCAAATAATTACTTTTTATTAAAAATATCAAACCATGGGCTAGTTGATAAAAAGTTGCTAACAAAGCCTCTGAATCCCATCATTTGTCCTTCCAACCAACCATCATCCTAACTGTGCAGTGCTGCCACCTTCATGCACGTCAGCCCTCCTGCATTGCTTTAACTCCTGCAGCTGTGTTCCGCTTTGCTGTTCTTCCCCATCTCCCTGCCCATGCTTGGGCACAGCTGCTTGAGGAATTGCTCCATGTCCTCCCCCACGTGCTGACATAACGCCAGTAAGGGCATGGGGCTCTTGCAGGTGTCTTGCGTGTTTAAAAACTGGGGCACTCATCAATCTCTTTTTCCTGTGCTCTATCTTCTTTCCTCCTTCCTGTATCTTGATTTTTATCTTCAAAAAATGGGAAAACACTTTTGCTAAACCTTTTCTGTAGCTGCTGCTCTGCTCCTTTCCATAGGTTTGAGTTCACTGAAGGATCTTGTACATCCACTACGTACGCTTGTTTTCCTTCCTGCCTGCCATAGGCTGCTCCTTCTCCCTCTCATACTTGCTCTGTTGGCCATGTCCTTGTTTTTTCTTTACTGAAAGCTAGACTTGATTGCCTTCCTTTTATATTCTTGACTGTGGAGGACTGACCTGTCAGGATGACTGAAAAATCAGCCTCTCCCTGACTGTGCTGTAGTTGTCCATCGTGATGTGTCTGAAGGGGTTTGGAGCAAAATGTTAACTTGTTCTTCTCATGTAGGACATCTGTAAAAGAGTGTTTTCATTTTAGTATGCTTCTAGAGGTTGGGATTTAGGAAAGATAGCAGATATGGGAGGGGGTGATGGGGGGCGGTGAGGGAAGGAGACATGAGAAGTTCAGAACAGCCTTGTGAGAGAGTGATTGGAAGTAAAGGTGCAGGGGAATCTGGTGGGGAGGTGGGCACTTCTGAGCCTCAGTGTTTTCAGCATGTCAGGTACCTCTTCAACTGAATATTAAAGAAAGGCTTGCTTGTTCAGGGGTTAGAAAGAAAAATGCATAACGGGATTATCAACAGGCATTGCTTCAGCCCGGGAAGGAGCTGACTTGGTTCCTGTGCTATCAGCCCGAATTCAAGCAGACATCTGCTATTTCACCCTTAGCCTGCGAGCTGCTGGTCCTCCCCACCTGCATGCTTTGAGCCGAGACTTGCCAGTGCGCTACAGGTGTGACGATAACCATTTTCTAAACTCAGAAAAAAGGGATATGAGTTTTTCTTGAACTGTTTGGAGACTGCTGGGAACTCTGCCACCTCTCAGGAGTGTAGTTAAAGGCCTTATGAGAGTTGAGAGACCAAAAGATTTTTAAGGGCAGGAAGCAACTTTGATGTCACTCTCATGTTAGCACCATAATGTGTCTTAACTGGTCCTTTAAGAACACGGTGAAGTGGAGCTGTCCAAAACATGAGTCGAAATGAGTTTGGCCTGTTAACATGTTAAACGCCAGTGTAGTGTTTTTTTCTTTTTTTTGCTTTGTTGCCTCTTTCTGAGAAAGAAACCTGTGTAGTCTCAAGTGAAGGTCTCTCCTAGCTCTGAAGATCACTTTTTCTACTGTGACAGCCACAAGTTGTGTCAGGGGAGGTTTAGGTTAGATATTAGAAAAAAATTCTTTTTCTTCACTGAAAAGGTTGTCAAGCACTGGAACAAGCTGCCTGGGGAAGTGGTGGAGTCCCCATCCCTGGAGACATTTAAAAGACTCGTAGATCTGGTGCTGAGGGATGTGTTTTAGCGGTGACTTGGCAGGGCTGAGTTGATGTGAAAGGCCTTTTCCAGCCAAAGCGATGCCGCGTTTCCGTTATGTTCCATTTCACCACCCCTCATAGTAAAGATCACTCAGACAACAGTGGCTGTTAAAGAGAAAGCCAAAGGTGTAATAAAGTTGGTAACATCAGGTGTAAAATACTGCTCTCCTCGCCTTGAACAGATACACCTTGACGTACGAACAAGGCCTTTTCTGTCGTGTATTCCAGTCCTAAGAGGAGGTATCTAGGAATGATGAAATGGTTGTGTAAAATTCACATTAGCCCCTTCCACAGCCATTAATTTTGGCCCTTGTCCACATAATTAAAAAGCTTTTGAAGGTGATCTCAGAGCAGTGGGTCCTGCAGGCGGGTCTGTCGTAAGGCATTCCCACGGACTGCTGTTGTGGTTTCG
>NW_010392060.1:12298-20614 GCF_000710305.1 Buceros rhinoceros silvestris | reverse complement strand
ATTCGCGGAGCGGGGGGTCCTGCGGCCGGGCCTGCCGTAAGGCAAACCCGCGGACTGCTGTTGTGGTTTAGACCCGGCTGGCAACAAAGCCCCTGCGGCCACTCCTGTGAGCCATGAACACACCCTGTGACGTGTGTGTCAGGACAAGGACAGGGAGGGGTCACTCGCCACCCACCAGCCTGCGCAAAACAGACTCCACTTGGGAAAAACATCAGTTTAATTTGTTACCAACTGAATTAGAGTAATAAAACTAAATCTTCAAACCACCTTCCCCCTCTCCTCTCTTCCTCCTGGGCTCAGCTTTTGCTCCCTATTTTCTTCACCTCCTCCTCGCCAGCGGTGCAGAGGGAGGGGTTGTGGTCAGTTCATCACACCTTGTCTCTGCTGCTCCTTCCTCCTCGGGGAGGACACCTCCCACTATTCCCCTGCCCCAGCGTGGGCTTCCCTCTGAGTTGCAGCCTTCTTAGGGCACAGCCGCCTGCTCTGGTACGGGGTCCTCCATGGCGGCAGGTGGATATCATCTGCTCCACCATGGTCCTCCACGGGCTGCACGGGGACAGCCTGCCCTCTCACCACGGGCTGCAGTGGAATCTCTGCTCCAGTGCACCTTCTCCTCTCCTTCCTCACCAACCTTGGTGTCCGCATAGTCATGTCTTTCACATCCAGCACCTCTCTCCACTGCAGGTTTCAGAGCAGTTTTTCTTCCCTTCTTAAATATGCTATCACAGAGGTGCTACCACCATTGCTGACTGGTGTGGCCTCACCCAGAGGTGGGTCTGTCTATGGAGCCGGAGAAACTTACTTCTAGAAGCTACTCACAGGAGCCTCCTTTCAGGAAGTTGTAGAGAGCAATAAGGTCTCCCCTCAGCCTCCTCTTCTTCAGACTAAACAATCCCCGTTCCCTCAGCTGCTCCTCGTAAGACAAGTTCTCCAAACCCTTCACTAGTTTTGTTACCCTTCTGTCACAGTTGCAGCTCAGTGTGCACACCGAGACTGCAGGGCTCTCAGCCAGGCTGAACAAGGCCTTCCGGACCTCTGTTAAACACTAGGAAGATTGATGCGCTCTTGGGAGCACAGAAATGAGAAGTGACACGTTTCGAGAAGATCACATTGAGTTAAAGATTAGGACACTTGCATCTGTTAATACAACATGGGTGCAGGTGGCATCTGCATCTGTGGGCTGACTAGAGCCTTCTTCCCTGCTCGAGTGCTTACGCTTGGAGCTGTACTTAGGATCTGGGTCCCGACGGTTCCTCACGCCCTGATACAGGGGCCCTGGCCTGTGCCTGACTGAGAACTTGGCTGAGAGGGGGGATTTTTCATAGCTCTGTTACAGTAAAACACTCACGCGCGTTTGACATTTCTAACATGCTTTACTGAACTTCTGGTTATAAACATAATTTACAACAAAGTCATTAAATAAACAATAAGTTAAAACACAAAACATTTATACACAGTATTTCAAAGGGCTTGAAAGACTATGGGGATCCAATACATTAAGGCTGTAAAAGAACGTGAAGATTCGAAGTGTATCCGGACCTATGCTTACCATTGTAACAAGTTACAAACTCCCAACAATGTACAGTTTGGTTACAGTCCCCGTATACACACAAGACCAGTGAAATGCTCAAGCAATTGCACGATTGAGAAGAGCACTACATGAGACAGGCACGAACGATGTGCTGGAAGCTGCCTGGGGAATAGGGGTGTCACCTCTAAACTGAACTGATGCTTCAGACCACAAATGGAAAGCGCTAGCATGCCTTCTGGAGCACGTGTGCGATACGCTTCATGGGAACAAGCCTCCAAACTGTAGTTTCATCAATGTTTTAAGTTAGTGCTGCCTGAAGAAATTCCCCACCTTTCTTTGACCATTTGTTCCTGTGGGCATCTCCCTCCACCCTTGAGCCAGTGCAAAGCACTTGTACATCTGCTCAGGGAACCAGCCAGGGAATGTGACTCAGCTTAACGCTATCCCAGCCAACACACTTGAGGAGTGCTAGCTGTGATTCACCTCGATTCCCCTGGTTATGTTCACTGTGCAGACACGCTGGCACCATCACAGGGGAGGGACACAGTGCCTGGGAGCAGGAGGACTATTTCTGTAGGCAGCAGTACTGTTAAAAACACCAGTTAAAAACATCTTGTGGAACTACAGGGTTCAGCTTTTTTTTACTTTGAAACACGGAACATTTTTTTTTTTTTTAATCGATTTATAGTGCAAATCCAACAATCAAAACCAAAACAACGGTCTCTGCCAGAATATACAATAACTTTTTATGATCTATCTCATACCTCCTTCTCTCTGCCTCAGCCAGCTGGTGCCCAGGGACAGAGCAGACTTTAGGTTTTTATATTGGAAGGTGTACGGCGTAAAGAATGCAGGGCCACCAGGCAGCAACCACGAAGCAATGCACCAATATTATAAATGGGATCTGTTCCTCCTCTCTGAGTACTAAAAGCCCACAGGATAGTTGGTACAACAGGGGCTGCTACAGCCAGAACATCTCTGATAAGACTGCTGCTCCAGTAGCTCCTCTTTATTCCTGCCTGAGAGAAAGTACTGGCATACCCAAAGGCTTCATCATTACGAGGTTCTGCAAAATCAAGTTCTGTCATGAAACGGTTTTCATTAACTCCGTGCTCCACCTTCCTGCATGGAGACTCCAGAGGAGACAAAAGGATGGCAGAGTTTGGATCAGTTGGAGTTAAGTCCACTATGATACCAGAATCACTGAAACTGCCAAATGAAAATTCACCCAATTCCTTCAGTGAAGAAGGTGGGCTTAGAGGACAGGTATCCTGAGCTCTGAAGATGTTTTGAATGAGCTGCTCCACATCTACACTATATGGCACCACGTCAGTCTGGACAGCCTCTTCCACCATCAGGTTGCTGCTCTTCTTCTGCTCCTGGGAATAACTTAGGTTTTTATCCAGAATATTTTCAAGCATCTCTTTGTTCACAGTAGAACTGGAGGGAGCTGGATCACTCAGCTCAGAGGCTGTGGTGGTCAGACTCTGTTTAGATGAATCAGTCCCGTTAGCTGTGTCCTCCCTAAGATACAGCCCACTATCTCCCATGTCCTCTACAGCTTGGTCCTCTGGGATGAGGCCATCCGGCATCGAGGCACACAATGGCTGCCCCTCTGAGCCACATGTGTACTCCAGGTGCTCTTCATCCCTCACAGAGCTGTTCTGAGCCATTTCCATGCTCTGCAGCAAAGATTCCAGTTTCTTGTTTTGAATGTTTATGTCTATGAAGTACTTCTCAATTTTTTTGTCTTTCTCGGCTGAACTGTTTTTCATGGTTTCAATAACCTGCTTGAGTTGTTTAATTTCACGTCTTGCTTCCTTTAAGGCCAGCTCTGCCTCCACACGGTTACATTCTTCTTCCACCCAGTCTTCCCTCATTCTTCCCAGCTGAGCTTTGAGGCGTTCTATTTCTGCTTCCCTGTAGCAAGATAAAAAGGTGGTTACAATTCTGTGGACTGGTCAAGTCAAGAGTCAACACAAAGCTCCACGCAGCGTGATGGCTACGCTGCAGAGATGCTCCAAGAAGAAAGCCAATTCCTCCACAGACTGTTTGCTGCTGCCTCTGAGAGAGCTGGCAGGGAAATGTGAGCCAGCTGATTGCTAACTGGAGTCACGGACCTCGCCACACAGCCAGCAGCCTGGTGGGCTATGCCATGATCACAGACATTTTGAGGCCAAATGGTGACCTCTAGGTTAGGTCCAAACAGTACAGTGCTTAACATCACATCAACTCTCACCCTGGAGGAAATGAGAAACAGGTGCCTGGGTGCATCGCCCATGCCTGCCACCAGCTGGTGGTGAACTGCCAGAGCCAGTGATGGCCTCAAACAGCAGGACTGCTTGGTGCTGCAGGCACCTGGCTTGCCTTGCCCCGTGTGAAGCCAGAGGACGCTGCCTTGACTTGCAAGCAAGAGGGAAGAGGGGACCCCTATGTGAGATTTGGCCCTCACAGGTGCCGAGGCTGGGATATCCCAAGCTGGACCAAGGGCTCCCTGGGACTCTGCCTCGGGGCTGCATGCAACCACCCCTTTGTGCCCGCTTGGGTTGCGTGGGCTGGAGAGCCAGCTCTCAAAGCCCAGGTTTAGTAAAGAGACGACGGCTGTTGCTTTGTGCTGCTGCGTAATGCACACTGTCGCTGCTCTGCTCAGCGTCCACACAAAGGGCTATTGAAAAATCCAGTATCTGAGCGACAGAAACACCAGTGGGCACACTGGTTTGTGGAAGAGCTTTTCTTTCACTAGTGGAGGATTGGGACCTTTGCAGTCATATTTCACTGAGTGAAGTAGAACAGGAGACAAAGATAACACATACTGACAGGTAGAAACTGTTTTGTCTATCAAAGGCCTCAATGCTAAATCAGACTGATAAAACATTATCCTTAAAAATATTCTATTGGGAAAGTTCAAAAAAGGGCAAAGAGACAGCCATATTCATAACTAAACTGCATGGCAGGTATTCACTCAGCAGGCTATGAAGCCTGAAATACCCAAAGAAAACCTAATCAGACGGGTCATATTTCCAGTTTCTTAATGAACTATTTATGTGGTCAGGAAATGAGCAAAAATGTTGAGGATTCCCACCCTTCAAAGCTCCTGAATATATCTTCCTAACTCTGATTTCTGCAAGGAAATATACCTTTCTTTAAGTTTGCTCTCCGATTCCTTCAATTTTGTTTTCAAGTGCCGCACTGTAACTTCTTTCTGTTGCAGAGGCGTCAAGTACTGCTCTGGGTTTGGTGGCTTAATGCTGTGATTGTCACCACATGAGCTGTATCTCCCAGATCGCCTGAAAACAAACAAACAAAAAAACCCCAAACCATCACATAACGTCACTCCTATAGTTCTTCAGTGCTGGCAAAACCAAAACTACCCCGTTGACGGACACAAAGCTGTGGTCTACAGGTGACCCACTTGGGGCTCCTCACGGTCTGCTCAAGTGACTCCCTCTGGCACATCGAAGTACGTGAGGGAACGGCTGATTGGTGGCTAGAGCGCAAAATGTGCTGTTTACTGTACTTGGTTTCAGTTCCAGGACATCAAATTAAACACGTAACTTTAAAATGCCTAGCCATCCCCTCAGCCCAAATGGGTGGTGTGCCCAAGAGCAGGCAGCCAGGCCACCAGCAATGGTACCCAAACTGGAGACAAGGCCAGGCGAAGTAGTGCATGGGCTGAGTTCAGCTCCAAGCTTGAGTTATGAAGCTGAGCACACGGAAACCTAGATGCATCGTGTCCAGCTTTAGGTGTGATTCCGACAGGCTCGGCTGTCGAGTTGTCTGTGAGCGAGAGAGGGAAACAGCAGCAGTGTGGTGGCAATTCTTCTCTGCCCTATGTGTCGCATGCACCGGCAGGGATCCGTTTTCCTTCCTTCTGTGAACTGCACCAGGAGGTGCCTAAGGTTGGGCAGGGTGAATTTTCTGAAACAATAAAGCTTTTACATGGGATGGAGCACCCTATTGACGATCAAGCCACCAAGATGAGGAGTCACAGCTATGCTGAAGAGCAAGGTGACCTGCTCAGCAACTCAGACAGCTGGTCCCCTGTTACAGTGCTCAGAAGGTAAGTCAGCGTGCTGAACACTGGGACGCTGAAACAGGGACTTGCCTCATCGCTGCGCTGCTGTTGCTTCCTTTGTATGAGCCTGAGTTGCTGCTGCTGGCTGAAGAAACTCTATAACTCTGATGGGCGTTGGCAGGACTCGGCTGGTTTTTGCACAATGTTGACAAACGGTCCTTTTCACGGGAAGCAGGGGGGCTGGCTCCGGACTTGTAGGATGAGGATACATTATTCCGAGCATAAGGGCCACGACTGGAGGGGAACCAAAATGGTTAAAGGATAACGGATTATGCTCATCATGCAACTCATTATGTGTCCTCTTTTACACACAAAGTTGTCTAACGCTAGACCAGGTAGATAACTGTGAGTGGCCGGGATGAAAGAAAGTCCTAAAGACATGGGCCACTGCATGTTCTTTCACTGTCTGTGGGGCTCCCCGTCTGAATTACGTGATCTAAGGAAGCCTTGGCCATTTTCACATTTCTCTAAGGACTGCATGGTTCCCCGGGATCATCCACGTTCCTTGAATCTCTGACTCCATTAAGTAAGGAGAAGACCATAGGCTGGACTGTGCCAAAAGAACCCCATTTCAGTTTTCCCTGGCCAGGCCTGTGGAGAGAAGCCCAGGCCTGGAGCTTTGCTGTAAAACTGCTTTCACGCTTCTCAGCAAGCAGCCTGAGGGATCACAGTGTGCAGTGGAAACAGAGTTTGTTTGAGCCACTGTTCTCTTCTGCCTTTGGCATAGTGGGTGCTTCAGCTGTCACTGTCAGCTCTTTGTTTGCTCAGATACAGTTTGGACCCCACTGAGAGCAGGCTGGAACAGTACGAAGAGAGACAAAGGACACCATGGCCTTTTCTTTCTTCCTTCCAGTTTCCCTCACACCTATCTACCTTCCTTTTCCCACTCTTCATTAAATAACCTGACTGTCAACTGTGTGTGCTTGAAAGCAATTAATATCTGCACTGCCCGACAGCTGCCAAAGCGCTGGGGCGCTCTGAGGACAGCTTCTTGGGCTGCGCTCCTCACTTGCTCAGTTGGTTTGCCTTTCTGCAGTGCTATGCTGCTACCTTCGTCCTCCCGTGGCAGTTGTTCTTCTGAACTGCAGTAAAAGGGCAGGTTCTAAACAAACACGGGAAAAGGCAACTCCAGCCAGCAAAAGAGAAGTCTTGAACTTAAAAATTTAATACCTCAGAAGTAAGAGGCAAAATCTCTTTTTAAAATTGTCTCACTTGGTTTCCTCCCTTCTCCAAAAATGGAACAGTTCATAAGGAACGGACGGCTTGAGGGGCTGCTGCAAACCGTCATCACACTGCTGCGGCTGGGGGATTTATAATTCTTTTACAATGAGGTTTGTGACAACATGGAAATGTTTCCTAGCGAGTTAAGTCAAGCCGTTCAAAAAGCACATACTGCAAAGGAGACATCTCCTTCCACTTTGTGCAGTACAGCCTCAGCTGCGCTGTGAGGCAGAACACTGCCTAACACAGCAATGCATTTGAAGAAGCCTCGTTACAGAGTTCTGTCCAATTAAGTAGGTCAGTAGGCTCTAATTTGAAGTTCTATTTAAATGCACAGTAATAGAAACTTACATAATCTTACAGAAAGTGAGGTGATTTTAGGGCTTCATACTAAGTACTGTTTTTTTCCCTCAGCCAGTAACTGTACTTCTTAGACCTAATCTAGAGAGAGCTTAAGTCATGTTTATTTTTCTAAGAGTCTCACCATACAGATAGGAAACCACTCACTACGCATCGTTCTGCCCAACTCTGTACACTGGGGCACGCTGTGACCTTGGAGACGTCTGTGTGGCCCAAGCATACGGATATCCCGCTGCCTGTCCCCGCCTGCCTGCCAGCTCTTCCACAGAGGGCAGGAAACCAGTCCTGTCAGTTTGAACTCTTTCCACCTACTCCAGACAATGCCACCAGCAGGGATGGTGTGGGCAGAGCACAATGCGCGCTGCTCCATCCCAACGCCCCCGTACTCACAAGCTGTCCGGATTTGCACTTCTCACATAATAGGGAGAAGTCTTACAGAAAGCTTGCATGGAAGGTTCATTCAGATAGAGGACTATGACAATTGTCACACTTGCACATAGTTTTAGTTATATAAAGGTTGGGTGGGGTGTTTAAGAAAAAAGCATCATGGGAAAAATTGTCTACTTCTTCCTGCAAAAATAAGGTCATGATCTGACAATTTATTACCGAGAGAAAACAAAGTGGTAAGACCAAAAGGTGAAGGTTAACTGTGTAATAGTGCTGCTGTTAACCAACATACACCCAGCTACACACACCCCTTCTCCACTCCAGCCGGTGCCTTTTCTGCCTTACCTGATTGTATCTCCCACACTTGGTATGAAAAAACAACAAAAAAACACCAGTTGGCTCATCTGGCACATTGACAACTTTGGTGCTCCAAAGACAACATTTTTTTTCTTTCTCGTGTTGCGGTTCTTATCAGTGTATGTGCTGCCCGAGAGCACAGTGTTACTCAAACTGTTCTAACACTCACAGCACTGGTACTGGATGTAGTAACTGCAAGACTTTACACAGCAGTCTATCTCTGCACTAGCAACACTTGCAATATTCAGGAAAAGCTGCCTTGCTTACTTGCGAGAAAAAGGAGATCTTCTGCTTCCAGCAGCTGACATACAGACTTCAGGCGCTGAAAAACTGCCTGTGCTGCTTGAAGAACTAAAATCTGCTTCACTCCCTGGAAAAGGAAAGG
>NW_010392060.1:10340-12173 GCF_000710305.1 Buceros rhinoceros silvestris | reverse complement strand
AGAGTGAAAATCTCATGGAAATTGTAACTCAAAGACAGTTTTCAAAGGAGCATGAATCACAAACATCCTTCCTTTGTCCATCCTGTGTGAATTTCAGAAGTCGCATGACTTTTCAAACATCCCTGAGGACAAGCGCTGGATTTGTTCCAGATTTGCAACATTTCTTCAGAACTGGCACTTCAGCAAGAGCAGAAAAAAAAACATTTGGACACAAAACCCTGATGCAAGAGAAGCCATTTGAGGACTCGGCCGTGAACATTTGTTGTGACAACCTGTTTGCTTTCTCACAGCCATCAGTATGTGCATGAGGCTGCCCACGTGGCTCCTTCAGGAGCCCAGTGATTAGGAGCACACAGTTCTAACTGGAGACTTCTCTTGCTTTAAACCATACAAAAATACCACCTGCTCTGAGAAGGCTGCCTCTGTTTTGGTTTCTGAGATGAGGTACACATACGTGTATATACGTATAAACACGTGCAGGCTCACAGGGTATATACACTTGTGTATATGTACACATACATGCAGGTTTTCACGTGGCGCGGAAGCATAGTAAGGCAGTTCTAACAGCCTTAAAATAATCCAGTGATCACGTGTGGCTCTCAAGAGCTTCTCTGGTGCCCAGTCATCTACCTGACTACTGACTTTCTATGGATCACAGCTTTTATTTCCCAAGCTCTGGCATATACAAGGAAATCTGCTCTCCCTTTGCCAAGGTCAGCAGTAGAGAGATAAAACTAAGAAAGTCAAGAAAGTCTTATCATCTGGAAAAAAAACCACCCTCAGGTTAGGATTTTTTCAGTCTGTCACTCAAATGGCAAATGGCCCAAGCTGTATCCAGGTCTGATGCTGTAGAGCCACAGTAACGGATGGTGACTTTAACTGAGGGCGTGGAAATAACTTTCCAATGTCCTTTAAGCAGCTGGTCAGAGGGAACATTTCTCACCTGAGAATTTGAGTGCTGCCCCACACATAGACACCCCTGGCAGGTGGCTGCAGCCCTACCAGAAATCCCATTTTTGCTATCTTTCCCACGACAGGCAGATGCGGCTGCAGCTACCATTTGTCCCCACCGCAGCAGATAAACCTTCAAGTGCACAATCTCTCTTAAAGCCTCTGCAGAGCTGATGGTGATGGGCTCATGTTGTATCCCTGAATACCTGGGACTGGGAAAAGGCCTTGTTGCAGCATACCTTCACAGCCTTAAAAAGGATGAGACACCCAGCAGCCACCCTTACCATCCGGCCACTCTTAGTGACCAGTCTTAGGATCAGACGTGTTCCGCATTTAAGCCAGTACTTCCCCAACCTCAGCAAGTCTGAGGCCAGCCACCATTTCTCTGTGCCTCTGGTTCAGCCCAGCCCGGAATATTCTTCATCCCACTTTCAAAGGGTTTAAATGCAAGCATAGCTCTTCAAAAGGTTATCCCAGGAACTCCGCTTTATCACCTCTAACCAATTCCATGCCCAGTACAACACCCCTGATAATCAGACCCAAGTATCTACAGCCCTAACCAGATCAGAACGGCATGCAAGTTTGCAAGGGGAGGGAGAGAGAGCGGCAAAGCTGCTTCGTTTCACAGAGTATTTATATCGTGTCTACAGATGTAGATGTCAGTGACCCTTTCCTTGGGGAAGCAAAATGACTGTGGGACATGATGTCAAGGCTGCAACAGTTTTCCTGATAAACAAAACATTCCCATACACAAGACTGAAGTACATTCCAAATACTGCCTCAGTACCACACTATTCCCATATCTACTTTTCCAAACAAGACCAGAACAGGTAAACAAATTGCACAGATATCATACCTCCGGTGTTCGGGCCCCCAGTGCAT
>NW_010392060.1:3756-10251 GCF_000710305.1 Buceros rhinoceros silvestris | reverse complement strand
GTTCATTCCTGCCCTTGCAAGATGCTAACAGCTTTCCAAAGCCAAGTCCTGGCTGCAGCACAGAGCAGAGAAGCCCTGGCTGAGGCTTATCTCTGCTTAAGCAGACCACATCATAATCAGATCTCGCTATCGAAAGCATTTCAAGGAAGCAAGGCTTAATAATCACCTCTCCCTGACCCGCCTGTCTTGGAGCGCAGTGCTGGAAGGGCTGCTGAGCCCTGCCAGTAAGAGTCAGCAGAGTCTGAAAATGCAACCACCTCGAAGGCTGAGCCTTCTGAAAGACTGAACTGCATCTGAGATCGGGAACTGTGTCTGCAAAGCACGAATTAACCTGTCTGGCCCCAATTCTGCTAACAGCTGCACAAAAGCTTAACACTCAGCACAGGAGACTACTTATGTTTAAATTAGGCATGTGGCTATTTATAGAATCTTCAAGAACAGTTTATAAATTAAAGGGGTCACTGCTAGTATTGTTTTCCCAAGTATGCTAGTCATGTTCAAGCCAGCTCTGCGCATAGTACAACTTGACAGCTGTTAGTAGACTTTAAAAATATATTTTCTCCCATTTGGTAAACATCTCTAAACAAAACAATGTGGCATCTATCCATATAATATCGATTGCAACATATTCTCCTGGGTAAGCTTGACTTCTGTCTTACAAATTCTTAACAAAGAGATGAATCTCCTTCCCTACCAGCAACATGGGCAGAAGCCGAATACGGCCTCCCATCTCTCCATTCTCCAGGCTGTCAGCTCCCTAAGGATGCCTGTTGACTATTTTTGTTGCTGTGACAATGTGATTGCAAAAGCTCACAGAAGTAAGCCCCAGAACAGCTCACTGATTCAGCGTTAACCATGAAAGAGGCTGACATTTCTCAAAAACATACTCTTTTGTCCTAAGTGACCAGAGCACTTGTTTAGCTCTGATCTGAGACTTCCCTGTTAAGAGGACTGCCTTACCCATCCTTTCCAGCATAAGATGCTACATGTTGAGCAACTGTCTTCAATGACACCTCAGCCCTTACACTGCTAGCAGGCAAGCTGACTTGGGAGCATACTTCAGCGGAAATGCTTGTGCTGCACAAAGAGCATCCAAGCTAGGAAACCTGTCACTTTGGCCTCCCCTCTCTTCGCAGCAGGCTCGGAGCAGCAGCACACCCATGCCACAGGAGTGGTGCTTTGCACTGCTCTGTGTAACGGGAAGAACAACACAGGGGTGCCAACAAAGTACTGTAACATTTTCCAGGGTTGCTCCCTGGCTGGAATGGGTGTCTGAGAAGCAGGAGTGAAATTGTGCAGCGTTTGGTGCCGTCCCTGCACTTTACAGCTCGATGGGCAACAGCACCAAGCTACGGGCATGCTACAGACAGCGCCATGCTTTGTGCTGCCTTTAGCCACCTTGCTGCCCTGGCAGCCCCGCGACAGTACAGTCACTTAGCCCCTGCTGATACGGAGCGGAGGAGAAGGGAGCCTGCAACCCCCTGACTGCCTGCTGCAGCCTGCGACGAGGAGTGCAGGCAGTGTGGGCAGGGTAACGCAGCATGGGAAGCAACAGGGAAACCTCCCTCTAATAGCTCAAGAGTAAATTTCCCATCCTGCATCTGATGCAATTACAAATTTGGGGCCGGGTTTGAGGAGAGGGAGAAAGAGCTGCCAGTGCAAGGTCCGCCTCCAGCTGGCACTGGTACGTGTTTGTCCCAATCCTGCAGTGCAGCCATCACGCCCACATTTGGGCATAGAAAAGCCCCACCTTTAACTCTGCTCTCTGCACTGTCTCAGTCATAGCGTAAGGATATGATATTCACAGCTTTTAACAGATTGGGACAGTATGCAAGCACGGAAATACCACGTCATGCATGTATACATGTATACGAAGATAGTATATAAATTTCTTACACAGAGTCACACGGCAACCCCACATGCACACCCAGAGTATGGCCTCCCAGTCTGCTATTTCTAGCCACTACAGATGGTTGCATACCTTGTTGTATTGTTTTATGGCCTTGATATTGAAATTTTGCTTGCACTTTAGCATTTAATCTTCTTCCTTCTATAAGAATAAATCTCAAACTTCCTTGCGTGCATTTTATTGTCCAATTCCTATCTAAATAGTAAGATTAAAATATGGAAAAAAGGAAGAAGTTCAGGTAATACCTGTGACAGGAACACTGACAGCTGAATAGCAGAACTAGATTCCCAAAACTCAGGATGCATATGAACTTATTAAAATTTAAGTCTTTTTGTGTAAGTTTTTCTTATTTGCAACTTCACCACCGTTTTATAGCTGCCAAAGTACATAAGCCACAGAGCTTACCTTTCTTCTCTCCCCATAAACCTGAACTCCTTTTAGATATACCAGTCTTTATAGATGTATCAGCATCATTCAGATGCTGGGTTTTGCAGTCACCCAGTGAAACAGAGCTGTAAACCAAACATGCTGAGACAGCTTGTCCTCAAGAGTGTAAAGCACTTAAATTTGCTGAGCTCCCTTCCCTTCAAAAGCATCCTGTTACATGGCAAAGAGATGAAGATACGCATATTCACCTCTCCAGTGCAGCAACTAGAGGAATAAGAGACACACTGTCTCTGTACATAGCTTTATTTAGAGACCCCAGGGGAAGAGCTAGGACCTGGCTGCATGAAAAAAAACAAAACAGCAAACCCATTAGAAGCACCTGGAAAAGTAGAGAGAACTCACTTGCAGTGCCCACTACTGAAAGGAGCTGTATTTTTAAGAGATTTGGTTTCCTGTATCTTGAACCTTTAGTTCCAATCTTCAACAGCATAAGCAGTGTATTTCCAGGAAACACTAATGCTGCTTCTTTTCAATTTAATATGGGGTTATTCCTGCAAGATTGGTTTTGTAACTCGAAAGCAATCTAGGAAAGAAAACCACACTGCTCACAATCACCCACAAATGTAAGAAAAAGAAGCTGCAAAGAAGAGACAAAGTCTTGCTTTAGCATTTCAGGCTTTTCTTCAGATAACACCCTTAAATATGACCCATTTCAAGTCTCTTAACCTCCTAGTGGGAAAGTCTCCTAGTGGGACGTGCACTCAAGCCCACAGCTGACAGCGGGTTTTGGTTCCAGTCCCTGGCCTTTGACATTACTTATTTGAGTTGCTATTACTACATGTGAGGCTCTCGGACTTACTATTCTATCTCACACCAAAGAGAAACCAGGTAAAAGCAGATGCAATCCTAGGAGCAAGGAACAGGGCACAGGACTCTCCTCCATGTGGACTGCTCTAACCTCTGGGTGATACAAGCTGCTTCCACATGCTCTACCTCTGCCCATGTCCCATACTCTCCACTACCATGAGGTCTGGCCTCAGTGGAGGAAGCTGAGGATGACCAGTAGGTCACAGAAGTTCAAGAACTCCTATGAGAGGTGTGGATTTGAATTCCTTTGGTCTAACGAGGGCACTGAACTCCCATCTTTTCCCTGACCTCTAACTGCTCAGCTGCAACACAGAACAGGCTGGTAGCACTAGCACTATTTCAAAGAATTAAATGCACTGGTTGCCTGAACTCACAGAGGTGGTCTAGCTCCACTACAGAGCTTCAGAGTGAATCTGAGGCATGCCCATGGGCACACTCAGGACTACAAGGAGGCGGCCAAGTCTGGGGGACAGGCACTCTTCTCTGGCACCTGCTATAGACTGGTGGAGGTGTGTTCCTGTCTGGCATGCTCTCTGCTGTGAGTCCTGGATTTTGGTTCCTAACCATCCCATCTTATTTTATATGCATTTTAATCACCAAGCTCAGATTGGTGAGTTGCGCTCCCAGAATGATGGTGAGAAGCTGGGCACAGCAATGCCTGGCACTGTCAATCCTGAGGGTACCAGCAGGCATCGACTCCCCTACACACTGTGCTGGCCAATAAAGATATCACTCCTCACTCTTGGGTGGACACCCACCCCACTGTCTGCCAGTGCTCCCTCACCAGACAGATTGGTTAATCCCATTTCAGCTGACTGCATGGTGCAGCAGCAGCTGGTACCTTGGGCAACTGGCAAAGATGCAGTCAGAGCGGATGGGCAGCAAAACTTTCAGTGTCACTCCCCATAAACTTTTTAATCCTGCTGGGTGAGAAGACTTCCAGCTCAATACCAGACAGAAGACTTTGGGGAAGAACCGCATTGCAGATCCTGTTTCCCCGAGTTTGTATCAAAACTTGATTATACAAACGATCTCTTCAATTCAGACTGCTGGCTGTGGGGTGTGAGCTAATTGTTTCTCTTGATTTTTGCTCATTTTGCTTGCTTACTCTTCTTACTTTGGAAGAAGGGTTGCTATCTAATAACTAAAATTTATCTCACTAAGCACTTGTCTGATCTCATCTAAATGCTACAGTTTTGGCAGCAATCAAACTACATTAATGCAAATTGTAGGTACTGCAGGTCTTAAAATGAATACAGAAAGTGACTTGTGTATGCTGTGAAACCACAATCAATCAAGCTCTTCTCTAAAAACACAGTCACTACCAACAAATTACCGGTACTGGCTGAGAGCCATCACATATATTCCGCATATCACTATGATCTGGGTTTGTGTTTTTCTTAATTGTTTTTAATTCATGGGTGTGTAGAGCAGCCACTAGCAGATGCTGGAACAGACAAAGAGCACTGCAATTTGGGTTTGGGTTTTATTTCCTGCTTTATATATCTTAAGGAGATTTTTCATAAAGAAATCAGTCTGACCTGCTTCTATATGCAGTTTGAGCTGTTCTAACACCACCTTAAAATTGGTCACTTCTCAGCCTGAAATGACCTCTGTCAAGGGGAACACACTTTCATGGAACAGAAGGGAAGAGTCTGGGGAATTTACCTTCCTGCTCAAGCAAAAAGGCTCTTTGGATCAGAGATGAAAGGATGCTGCCTTTCTGCACCAACCTCAATAGAAACACTGAAACTGGGCGTTCAAAAACTACAGATAGTTGTGTAACATGACACTCAACTTGCATTTGACAGTTTTACAAAATGTATGTGGAAATCTACCCACGGACAAGTTATCTTTTATAAGCATGTAGTGTCACCTCAGAGGATGTTTTAGGTACCTGGCAATGCTGTTTGGTCTGTGCAAAGGGAAATGAGTAGGCTGGTCAGAAGTATTTTTAGGAGCTGGAAAATGTCATCTTTGGCAGGGATGACAGCAGTACACAGAAACGGAGCAAACTCCATCACAAACTGGGAAAACACCCAGCCCTCCTGTCACGCTGGTGGCAGAAGCTTAACAAAGAGCTTTGAGAGGCCCCTCCACCACATCTCCTCAATCTGGTTCCCATGCTCAAGGAGCAGTGAGGCTGGCTACGGCACAGCGACGGACTGTGCAGGCACACATGCACAGCATATATGCAAATACATGAAATCTCACACTGAACCTGATTCAGCTGAAAGCTTTTACACAGCCACCCTCAATATAAGATACAGTTTTCGCTATAATGTGCATAAAACATTTAAATCAGTTCGACATGTTTTCAACAGGCAAGAGAAAATCACTGGAAGAAGAAACGTATCTGGGAGGTAACTAAACAACCCTGCAATCCCAGGATAAAGAGCAAAATTTGTCATAAGCTAATAAAATATTTACTGTAACTCACATGTTGAAATGATTACAGAAAACTAAGGGGGTTCAAGTGTCATCTACTGGAAGGAACAGAAAAACCCTACCCAGTATATTGATTGGTTGCCTAAACTGTATTTTTTACAGCAATAAAACCAAGGTAAGTCTGAGGGCAATGCATTTCAAGTTACGACTGATGTCACTTGCTGCTTTTTTCCCCCCCATAGCACTCTTATCGTTTAGAAGCACAAAAGACACACAAGAAGCCAGTGCTTTTCCAGCTTATTAATCCTTGTGGGTCTGTGGTCACACAGTATCCTGCCAGCTCTGGCAGCCACAGCCTGCCCAGATTTTGAAAGCCAACAGCTTCCTATTACTGACGCAATTTCAGAAGGGAGGAACAGAGACCTGTAATGAAACGCCTCAGCGCGGAAGCCGGACAAGGCTCATAAAACTAATAAAATATGAAACGAGCCCTGCAGAATTTTCATGTCCTTTAAATACATTTTATGTATTGGTATATAGAAGATAAGATGTTATAAAGTAGGTTTACTATTTTGTTATGTCACGTTAGAGGCAATACATTTCAAGCTCGCTGGGGAAGCAATGTCCACCTTGCAGTGGATGGAGGATGGATTTATGAAAGGATGTCAGGTCTCCAGCTCCGGGGGGGGGTGGAATTTTGGCAGCGGTGCTCTCCCTATCTGTCACCTTACTCGGGAAGTACCTCCTGGCTGTCTCCATCCACAAAGCTGCTCAGCTGTGTGAAACTCTTGTTTCTGGGCTCACCTAAAAGTAGGTTGGCTTTCAAAGCATTCAAGCTCAGTTCTTGGCTCCTGTCTGAAGGTCAGGCTTGGTGTTTCACGCTGCACCAAACACATCAGGGTCCTCACAAAAGTGTCCCAAGGAAAGCTCTCTTCTGCTGTATG
>NW_010392060.1:0-3641 GCF_000710305.1 Buceros rhinoceros silvestris | reverse complement strand
ACGAGGGAAAGAAAGGATCCACCCGGGATTCACAGAGCCAGATTTAGCTTTGAACTGGGAGGAGACTGAACGCTATCTCCCCATCACACCACCAGGTCAGGAACACGCACTGCATCCAGCAGTAAGAACAGATGAAAAGAACAGGGTTTCCATCCTGTCAGCTTATCATGCTGCTCTCCAGCTCCTCTGTAAATCCATTCAATTTAGGACGCCTGTCTTCATTACCCCCTGCTACATGGGGGAATCCAAAGAGACCTGAATTTCCCACAGCTCCCACCTCCATCAGGAGACCCTACCCAAGCTCTGCACCCAACACACCTTAGAAAACTAAGCTCTACAGTCTAGAGTTTTGGGCAAAGTTGAGCAACCTCTATCTAGCTGCTCTTCTGGCTGCCAGGTTTTATTTTATGCTTTTAAATTTTGGTTATTTACTGGAACAAGGACTGGACCGTTCTCCTGTGCTCTTCCTGAGCTCAGAGTTCTAACTTCAAGTGAGAACCAAAACAGAGTGAAGGCATCTAAAACACAGATTCACCAGGATCTAGACACCTAGGTACATACTAGCAAGTAACATGGCACTGCTTAAACAGGCCAAGTGTTCAAAATGTCACCACTATCTGCAAAGACTTGCTTAGTTGCTTATGCAGCAACCTCAATGTCTTTATACCACAGTGAAATCAAGTAAGTGAGATTTGCAGGACTAAAGTGAATCTCAGCTTTCCGTGCCTACATATAAATACCGAAATAGAAACACAAGGAATAGACAGACACATGCACTCAGTGCTGCTCAAAAAGCATTTAGAGTAATCATGCTGAGGGAAGTAATTTGGTCATAATTTGGTCATTAGGTAGTAATTTGGTCACCAAAAAAAAAAAGTTCAGAGAACTATTTATGATTTGAAGTCAAACATGGCCAGAAAATAGAAAACCACAATTTTCTACCTTCTCTTTGAAATTATGATTTAATTTTGAAAACTGACAAATTTCTTTTTTCTTTTAAAAAGGTGGTAAAAACATTAAAAATCTCCTCAAACATTCTAAATATTTTAGATTAAATATTGTCTTTGTTTGGTCTGAAACAAAGGTTTTCTGTAATTTTTTGATTTGACAGCAAACCCCCAACTCAGTTATTTGCATAGCTCCACTTTGAAGACTGTAAGACGGCAGACAAAAAAGAAATAGGGGATGGAAAGGAAAATAGAAAAGGAAATAATCTATCAATTCTTGAGTAAACATTGCTCAGAAAGCATTTTAAATCCCAGGATTCCCATTAAAGAGGCATTGATAACCTGGAGGAATTCCAAAAAAGGTCAACACTAATGATAACAGGATTACAGGGCGCTGTTTATGAAGGGAGATTAAAGGAGTGCAATTTGTGTATTCTAAGATAAAAATGAATCTGGCAGCACTGTTTGTCATGGGGTGGAGAAATACAGCTGGAAAACTGTACAGAAACGCCTGTAACAGCGACACAGGATTCTTGCTGTGATATGTGTTATTTCATGAAAAATTACTTCAAATAAAAACTGACGGGTGGTGGGAGTTGTGCACAGCAAAATGTAGCTGGAGTAGGTTTGGAATACTTTAGCTGGGTAACCAGAAAGCTATTTTAAACGTTGGCATAAATAATAAAGATTGTAATTTAAAAGCAGAGCACGGAAGAGAAATTTCCTAGGGGAAAATTCATAATGGCCTCCTTCGTATGCACCGTATTCCTTTCTGTGGAGGTGAAGGAGGCTAAAAACCGCAGGAAACAGCCAGAAGGAGAAGAAAATTCACTGCAGAAAATGCACAAACTGCAAAGAATGGTCTGGCTTGACCTCACACACATTTTAAAACAAATTCTGAAGAGTGTGCAGTGTGTATAGCATCAGTTTCTCTTTTCTGGCTCATACTCCACTCTGGATTAGCAGAGGACAGTTAAAACAAACCCTGCTTGAATATACACAAAGACGGTTTTTTGACTGAAGGTCACAGCTATTGCCATCTTCCACACCTACCTCAGCTCTGACCTCAAAACCCCAGTGCCCTTCCTACGCCAAGCAGTCAGCCCCTTTTCCAGACTGAGGAGCCACGTACCCACAATCCCCAGCAGACCTGCACCTCTACCAAAAGGCATCTGGAGCTAAAAGAGGCAGTGGCTGGCACAGGTCTCTCTCTGCCCAGGCGCTCCCTGCAAAGTCCCGTATCCACATCCCCTACTCACTCAGACCTGCAGTTTGAGCTGTGGCTCTCTCCTGGACCGAGCGCAATGTTAAGCTTGAGGTCGCCGGCATCCTCGGGCGAGAAGCTGCCTTTAACTGTGGCTGCCTCCCTTTCTGCACATCTGGAGCAGCTCTGGGACAATTAACAGGCCAGAGAGAGAGAGAGAAAGGTGTTATGGTGTGCCTGCTGCAAGCTCGGCCTCAACCCCCCAGTTTACCGTTCCACAGTTCCTCAACTGAACACAGTGGAACAGCTGTGATGGGAGCAGATTCCCTGCATCCCCCTCAGCCTGCCCAGCAACCCTGGATTAGGGCACTTTTCTCCTTTGGGCTCAAGTTCATCCTCCAAAAGGGGTGCAAACACATCTAAAAAGAAGTTCATTTTCCTTTTACCAAACTAAGTAGGAGGGATCTCATTTTATGTGGTTTTTTTTATTTCGTGAGGAAGAAGAGAAGTACCTAACTGCAGAAGAGCTATGCCCAAGGCCCTGAAGAACATGTGGCCCGTGCCATCAGCCCACGGCTGGGCAGGTCATTATCTAGGACAGGTGGGACTCAGATTTTCACCTTTTACGTGCCAATTCCTCCTTTGCAGTGTGCTGGCTTCTGGGTCGGATCCCTTGTTTTTGCTGACATCTGGGCACTTGCTGCTGCCTGAGAGTCTTCTGGACAGAGAGAGATATATATGGCTGGAGAGTCATTGCCTGCATCTCTACTAAGGACCATCTAAAATAATTCTTTAGAAGGAGGTGGATTAAAAAAAATTGTGACACAGAATTAAAAGGTTGTTTTTCTAGGCCAGTTTAATGGGAACATGATAGATTTGGGTTCAGTAATATGAAACATTTTAAAGTCGAAACACTCTTTGTAGCTGTTACTTTGCTTATTCTTGTTTGAAAGAAATACTTGGCTATTTGAACATGTTCTCCACATCAGTTGGACCAAATTTGTTTAAATTCAAAGCTCAAATCTCATCCAAGCTAAAAAAACAGTGCTATGCTAAGAATTTTTACTGAACTTTCTGAGTCTCTTTTGCTCAGAATATTTATATTCTGATTATATTCCAGTATCATCTCTAGGAAGTTACAGAGCACTTCTTCCATGTCAGTATGATTTAGTTAGCTTAGGTCCTAAAAAGACTTCATTCCTGTGAATTTACAGTGCCAAATGAGATACAGAATCTCCCCATGCAATGCTCGGCACTTTGGACAACAGTCCCCGGAAACGGGATCGAGAGTGCCTAAGCTCATTGGGGATGAACAGAAGAGGAAAAGGCATCTGATTCGACCTACTTGAAGATCCATGTGTCACCTTCAAACACAAATTTTCTTCCACACCTGAATGTCTAAGACTGGCTTTCCTTTCTGCTAAAAATAAAAAAAATAAATAATAAAAAAAAAGAGAAATAAAAGAGACAGAGATTGTCCTTGGCTTCAC
>NW_010392059.1:3306-7186 GCF_000710305.1 Buceros rhinoceros silvestris | reverse complement strand
TGGCAAGCTCGTCACCCTCCTCTTTCTGCATGTTTCTGCGTTCCTTCTCTCTGTTTCTGCCTGTCTTCTCCCGAAGTCTGTTGGATCGCCTTACATTCCCTCTCTCTCTTTTCCCCGGGCTGGGTCGTTACCGCCTATGCCCCATTTCGGTCGGGCACAAAAGCTCTGCTTGGGGCTGCAGACAGCTGAACCTGGGCGGAAAGTTTGGTCGGTCCAAGGCAGAAAAACATCATCTTCCAGCGGGCACAGACCGCTCCTGCCTCTGCCTTTGATTGGGTTGCCTGTTGAACAAGCTCAGAAAAACGCAGGAGACTTGGGCTTTATCCCTCACCTATTTAAACGCAACGTCGGACAATGAAAAGATTCTTCTTGCATACACCGGGCAGGAGATTTCTTTCCAAACAGGGGAGGGTTTAAGTACATTTGTAAGGAAACCCGTTTGCTATGTAGCTGCAAAGGAAAATATTGTGAAACCACCGGGCAGGTTGACACAGCAGCTCCGCAACTAGAACACCACAATGCTGTCTTTTATCGTCCTCCCAGTTGTGCTTAGCAATATATACGCATCGCAGTGCCATCTGCCCAGGGCCAGCAGCAAAACAGAAGTTTCACATGGCAGCACAAACATCCTCTGCGGCTTCTGCAGCTCGGCAAGAGAGCTATTGAAAACGTTTGTTCTTCTTCAGACAGGAGATGTCGAAGTGGAAGATATCTAAAGTGCTGTAAGAGCTTAATAAACCTCGACGGGAATTATCCAGCTCATGATTCATTGCTTCGAGCTTCACGGACATGCTATGAAGACCGAGCATAGTTCCGTTTTGATGCTAAAAGTTGTAATTATCAGCCACTTCCAGTTTAAATAAGCGCAATTTGATCGGTGTGCTAACGTGCAAGCCTCTGCTGCAGGTTCAGTGCCGGTCTTTGGGTGAATTAATTCAACCAGCACAGAGTGATTAACTCGTATAGTTGGGGGAATCTTGCCAAGATAGACACTCGGCCACATGCAGAGATATCTTTACATTAAAACGCATTTAGTTCCACCGAGGCTTTGAAAAGTGATTCAGAGCAGCACAGGCGGAACCTGGCACTCGCCACCACGAAAATCCTGTTCCTCCCTTCCCAGCCAGTGCAGTTTAACATGGGCTAGGTTTGAACAGATAGGAGGTAAAACCTGTGCCCGGCTGGGATGCAAGAACACACCATTTGCTTATTTTCAAGAATAATTCGGGGTCAAATAAAGAACAGCAAATGTTTTCGAGGCAGGCAACCAAAACAAATCATGACGATTTCTAGGCAATTTTTTTTGTTGTTATTTTAGCACTCTAGTGTTCTGCTCACTAAAATCTTCTGTACATCCAGAAAGACCTCCCATGAGGACAAGACGTTTGTACTTTAACACCACATCACCAACAGAGATCATTTGCTATTTTCAATGAATTATCCCTTTTATTTGTTTATTTCTTTGATCAGCTATAAATGAAAGTTATTCGTGTATATAAAACTGAAGTTTTTACTGTTGAAATTGAACTGTACATGTTTACTACAGGAAAAAATATCAACTCTTGTTTAACAAGACATTATACATCAATAAGTAATAACCTTGTGGAGGATTTGCAATCACGTGGTCTATAAAAACAAGCAGGACAAATAACAGCAATTTATATGCAAAAGTAATGATTTAATGACTATAAGCAAGACAAAGCAATAAGAATTGTGCTTCTTTTGCAGACTGGAGACAATGAAATGTTTAACTACAATTTTCCCGTACAAACATGAAACAATATCCATATAGAATAAACACCCTCACAAATGTATAACTGATGGGTGATGAACACACACGAGTTCGACCAAAGCAAAGCACAAACTGAACAGTGTTCAAGGCTGTTCATATTTTATGGTGGTGGAAAAGTTCCTTCTACTGAAAAAAAAAAACAAACCAAAAAAAACCCAACTCCAAACCCTTAGAAGCCTCTAATAAAATGCACCTATTTGCAGGCCATTAAAGAGGAGGCATTCTCTCCAATTTATTGGAAATATTAAAGTACCTGTTAAATTTTAATGAAGTTAGTACTTGTACCATATACATATATATTAAAACAAATTTTGATAAAATGCCTTCATCCAGCGACTTGCTGGTTCCTTAAAATTTATACCAAATAGTTTATGGCTTCTATAATGATTCCATGTGCTTTTAAAAAACACAGTCCCACCACATCAAATAATAAAAAAGTAACCAAAGACTTCCGACGTCCCAACTTTACTGCATCACTTCAACATTCGGTAAAGTAAAAATATATCACTTGGAAAAAAAGACAAAGCGAGTAAAATCCTTTTAAGATTGCCAATTGCCTCCAGGTTATCAGAGACTTGAATGTGCTTTCCTAATACTGTAGCTCTCACACGCAAAGTGTTTCTTGCAGTAAGAGCAAAGCTCAAACAGGCGGCATCTGCAAGGGTCGAACCAGTTTAGAAATTTAACAACCATATCATGAGTGCATGAAACACAATATTTTCTTTATAGTATTTATAAATATATCATACAATACTGTTTCCTGTTATGTCATATACCAATATGGCATTGTACAATAAGCATAATGCCATCTGATTCTTACAAAAGCGAATCATTTAAACAAGTCAGTAAATAAAACGGTAATACCCGCTTTTAGGCATACAGATTGTAAAACTGAAGTTTACTCTTTTTTTGATCGGTTCTGTGCAGCAACAGAGAAGTAAAAGATGCAACATAAGAATCAAAATGGCTAATACGCAAAAATTGTTATTCACAGTGACATGGCTACATATATGCATTATTCTATGCATATTCTTTCCATTTTGTTGGATTTCAAGATGAAAAAGCACTTGCTTTCTACAGGTTCACAAAACAGCATAAGAACAATAACAATTGAAGAGAACGCAATGGAGGAGTTAGTCTGGATTAACAAACTACTTCCCGGGATTTGTATCAACTTCTGCGGACTCCCAAGTCCAGCTGATAGGGACGGAAACAACTCCGCATCACTCAGAACGGGTGAAGGTGTAACTTTCTTTGCTTCCTAGTCCTCTGAAAACAATTTACATTTCAATCTTGTGTTTTCATTAATGTCCATCCTGAATGTCATGTAGTCCGCCCTTTATAGCCAAGTTCAGTGTCACTACAAAAGAAAGCAATTTGGACGATAGTCACATGGATTAGCATCTATAAAGCTGTAATGGCATGGAGAGATCTATATAAAGGAGGGGGGGGAGGGGCTGTAGCCTGGTTGGCACATCAACCAGACGAAGTGGCTGAGGAACCATTTATTGATGTTTTTCGCGCTCTGTTGGTGAAGGAGGACTGGTGGTTACTGCTGGGACTGCTGCTGGTGCCATTCATGGTGCTGGAGATGTGGGGAAACTGGGGGTGAGGAGACTGGACCGGTGTGCTGGGGCTGGGCAAACAGGAGGAGGTAGAGGGGATGCCTCCCGCCGGGCTGCTCGCCTTGTCGCTCCCAGAGTCACTTTCCAGCTCCCCGCTATTATTCATGCCTTCCCTTTGATGACTGATCTTCATCCTCTTGCAAGTAGGTCGGACCCGGTATTTCAGGGGCAGAGGCCCATTCTGCGAGGCAAAGGAGAGACCCTGGTAAGCACCCTCCCCAGCCACGACTCACACTCTCCCAGGAGATGCACGCTGGCCATACTCACCCGTCTCCAGGTATAGATGTAGGCAATATCCATTAGGGTGTAGTAGTCCTTCAGAGGCTCCTCTTCATACATCACATCAATCTGTCAAGATACAAATCCTTGCATTAAGGTGCACCCAGGCATTTACCCCTAGCGTATGATTGCTCCAAGGTGAAAGTAGCCCATTATATATCAAAGCATTGAAAACAACGCTATA
>NW_010392059.1:268-3158 GCF_000710305.1 Buceros rhinoceros silvestris | reverse complement strand
GGAATTTTTGTATCTATTAGAGAAGTTTTAAATACATTAAGGAGCAATTTCTTGATACCTCAATATTTGCAGCTTTAAAAAATTACAGACTGTCACCAAACTCTCCAGATAGGATTATTAAAATAATGTTCATAATCCCATCAACATATTGCACACACCAGAAATACATGGTAGTTAGTGCTTGCTGGAGCTGGCTGTGATGAGAAAATGAGTGCTAACCAGCATTAGCAGGCTTAGAACTGCAGGGCTGATTTAAAAAAAAAAAAAAATAAAAAAAAAATCAGTCTTTCCCCATAGGTACCTGGAAAGTGTTAGGTATGTCCATTTTACTCCGCAGGAACTTTCTTAGATGCATCACTGTCATTGCTGCTGGGCAGCGTAAGTATCTTTTGTCATTCACCTGATGGCATAGTAAAGAAAAAAATCAGTCTGCTGGGAACAAGCAATTACTCCCACCAAAGATGTATTCCAACTTTTTATGTTAATTTAAAAAAACCCATGCTTCATTAAATTATGAACTGTAATATAACAATTTCTGCTGCCTTATAAGGAACAACAGAAATTAGTAGTAAGTTACAGTTCTGGTATAAGTAATTAAAAATGTAACAAATTTTATACATAAAGGTTTTGAGCTCACAGTGAAACTCTTTTTAAAATATAGAAGTATTACGTATTGATTTTTAAAATTACTTTAAAAGTAAAGCTGCAGGTATTTTTTTATTTTAAAAAGTTGTTTACACACACAGCTGTATGAAGATGTTCCATCTCTTCCACGCCTAGTACCACAATAGGTGTGCTTCTTTTGCTCTAGATACAAATGTATTTTTTTCAGCTACAAACCTGCCCCAAAGATGTTTGCACGAATTAATTTCCTCTAAAGTTATTTACCTCTTCCTTTGATTTTTCTTTCTCCTTATTTCCTTTTCGTTCCAGTCTGCGAGAAGAATTTAAACAATTACAACAAATAATAAATATAGCTGCTATCAGTCAGGTAAACATAAAATATTGCCATTCAGGAACTTGCCTATTCTGGTCAAAGAATTCAATGGATAAGCTTATAATCTCGTCGTCTGTTATAATTCTTTTGTCTTCGTCAGCCACTTCTCCTCTGTCTTCATTAGAGCCATTGGCAGCTGCGCAGAAATTTCCACAATAATTTACATTTTGAAATTCAAATCAGGAAGAATGGCAATTCTCAGTAACAAGAAAAAAAAATTCAAGGCAAGATTATGACTTAAATCTACCTAACTTTTTAAACAATCAACTTCCATTATGCTGAGTTTACATCTTAGTATTCTGTTACAGTAATACATAATTTGTAAGTGAAAAAGGAAACAGCATCTAGGTCAACGCTACATTTATTGAAGTCGTGAACGAGAAGATTTTACCATCAGCCGATGGATGAGCAGCATAAAAATCCCTTCTTCTTTTCATTTCATCTAGATGGAAAAGCATATATTTTTCTTTTAGTATACACTCTGTAACTCCTGGTATTGATACAGGACAGCAGTTCTGGTTTTGTTTTTCTGCTCTTCAGAAAAAAACACCTGATTTAACTACTTACTTTTGAAAAGGCCTGGTACTAGCTTGTATACAATATCTTGGAGAGTTTTATCTGACCTGAAAGAACAACGCCAAAACATAAAATTAAGCAAATGAAGCAACATCTGAATCCAAAGGGCAGCTCCTCATTTATGATATTTCACAACAATGAGGCATCTTCTACAAAGTGGGAGACTAGTAATAAAAAGTTAACTTACAAGACCTCATAATCAAAGTGACACTGCTCTAAATACCAGTAAAAAACAAAACTAATCTGTGCTACCACCACTGAAAAATAGTTCTCTTGGACTGAAGAAAGGCCTTAAAAAGTGCGTGTCCTCCCTAGAAAATCAAGCGAGCAAAGAGTAACACTGACATGAAAAATATTTTTGAAAGGAGAAGCATACTCTAAAAAGGCTTTTGCCTCTTAGTTTGGAAAGTTTCAGCAAAGAGTTTTCATGACTGGGAGCTACGGCTGGAGGGAAGCATGTCTGGGAGATAGAGAAAGTGGAGGAAAAAACTGTCGGGATGGTACATGTGAGAATGGGGGAGAGGCACTGCAACCATGGCTGGGGTATGCAAAAAAAGACCAACAAAAACTTTCTGTCTTGCATCCAGAGAAGTCTTCAATTTCAATCAATGACAAAACTCCAAAGAGGGAGCATACACACGACTTATATTGTAAATTGACAAATCTTTTCAGATTTAAATTGTAGACGAAGAGATAACATCGACAGACTACTCCTGGTCTCCCCATACAAAGTAAAGTAAGAGATGCAGAGGCGCACGTTGCATCTTTCTCCTACCTTATATTCAAAAGAGGTCGGGTTTTGTGAACTTGGACATCACAAATAGGACAATACTTGCTGGTCTCCAAGTAACGTACGATACAGGTCTTACAGACTGTAAGTCAAACGCGAAAGCCTTTTAGTGATGGTCGTAGGTGATGCTCAGATATGCATAGATAGAGGTGCGATTTTCTAAACTATGCAAGCTAGAGCAAATCGTCCATTGTCAGCGGCTCGCTGCTTAAGCTACACAAATACCCAAATAAGCGGCAATTTCCATGAAAAGGAGACGCTTAGAGTACATATATTATTACTTTAACAAAGACCGCAGGGCCGTCGTCAGAAAAACAGCACCGCGCCCGGGCCACCTATTTCCCAGACCATCGGGAAAGCAGAGACGGCGGCAGTCCCGAGCACCTCGGGGGGTTTGGGCTTGAGGGGAGGGGGGTTTGTGTTCCCGGGATGCCGGGAAAGGTGGGAAGCGGCAGGGAAACAACGCGGAGCGCCCGATCGTACTTACAGGAGTGGAGGCACTCTATGATGGTTGTTGCATCAATGAA
>NW_010392059.1:0-226 GCF_000710305.1 Buceros rhinoceros silvestris | reverse complement strand
CTTTATGAGGTTGTTTCAATTAATGAAGTCCCCGCCGCAGAGCACGCACATGAGATGGGGGTTTAGCTCGGTTATTTTGATTCTGGTTGTTCGGTGCATTTTGGCGTGGCGAAGGGCGGCTCTGAAAGACACACACACACGCAAAGGACCGATCAGCGGTGACGAGCGCGGCGGCGTCCCAGGTGCCGGGATCCGGCGCGTCCCCTTCCCCCGTGCAGTCGCATCT
>NW_010392058.1:3684-12428 GCF_000710305.1 Buceros rhinoceros silvestris | reverse complement strand
CTGCTCAAACCGATGCTCAACACAGAGGATTAAATCTTTTCTTTCATATCAGTGAAAGAAAATCAGCAAACCCCCTAAAGTACTATTTCTACAGTGAGAGAGGGTAGAAATTTGTACAATAAAGAGCAAATAATGGACAGTGCTGAGTCCACGCAGGCTTCTGGGGACAGTGCTGAGTCCACACAGGCTTCTGGGTCAGTTTCACTTGAAATTAATTCCTGCAGAACTCATTCAGGTTCTCAGTCAAACACCTCTGTGGTGGCTTTAGCTGGCTTGTCACATGCTCCAGTGAGATCACTGGGGCTTTTTGGTTTGGATTTCTGCGAGGGGGGTCAAGCACTCACCAGTCAGCATGAACTGATAGGCGTTGTCGGAGATGGAGAAGATGTGGGGAGGGGCCTCCTGGCGCTTCTTGCCTCGGTAGGCCAACACCACCTCCGGGTTGTACACCGGCAGCCACTTGTAGGGGTTGACGGTGACGCAGAAGAGACCCGAGTAGGTCTGTGAGGAAGGGACACAGCCCGTTGGCTTCCGCTCAGCCTGGACAGTTCGTCCCCGCTGCCCAAGGGAAGACTGCTGCGGGTACTTACGTAGATCATCCAGGCTGCGTAACGCTCTTTGAGGTTGTACAGCACAGCGGGTTCGTGGAGGTGGGTCATCATGGCCATGTCCTCGATTTTATCGTACTTGGGAGGGTTCATTTGGAAGACTTGATCGTCCTTCACAGTAAGAGTCTGCCAGAGAAAAGGAAGGTAAGTATTTGCCATCTCAATGTCCACAACTGGATTAATTCTCAATCCTTGAATTATTTTTACTCACTTCTCCACCTTCAGTTTTGACAGTGACCTTTCCCGCTTCTTTGCTCTGGACTGTCCCTTTCACATAGGATTCCTTTGCATGCACCACAAAGACGGACGACTTGGCATCAAAAGGCTTGTTCTGGGCCTCGATTCTCTCCTTTTCTGACTTTCGGAGGTAGGGAGCTGCCTCCCCAAAGACGGCCATCTCGGAGTCTGTTGACATGACTGCTCTTTACTAGAGGTAATGCAGCAATTGTCTGTGAGTAGAAAACATTACAAAGATGCATGATGGAATAAACACTCCAGCGCGGTGGATTAGATGGTGCTTTGCTCTATTTACCAGCTGACTGAGTTGACTCATTTTTCTGCTATTTCAGAACTCTGTTCTGTCATTTTCTTGCCTTTATTTCTGTTTTACCTAGTCCCATCTCTAGGGCTACTGGATAACTACATTTACAGAGAAATGCTTTCTGTGTTATTTTTCCCCCCTCATTTGTTGAATTAACAGGATAAAAAGATCTTTTCCAAGGTTGCAAACACCGCACTCACTAGAGAGCCCCAATTCTGAAATTGTGGAAGCTCTCTCACATCTTTTTCGTTCAGCACCTTTCAGAGTATGAGATTCGTTTACAAGAAAGCACTGGAAGAGGCATAGCACACCGGCTACGCGGAGAGCTAATGTTACCAGCACCTCGCATTGCAGACAGTCCCGGGGACAAAATAGCCCAAGTTTTCAAATATTTCAATTATTCTGCAGGTCCATTTGCTAACAAATAAAGCTGATATTCTCTGTTTTGTTGTTTTCGTAACAGAAACGATGTAATGTTGTATCCATTCACTGCTATTTTAAAAAGAATTACCAGTAGCCCCATCTATTATTGTCAAACAGCTGTCTTGACTGGAAAGTTTCATGCGATTGTGAAGCTGGAATTCAGGTATATTGTTCCAAAATCAACACGGTTCCAAATTTCTTTTTTTTAGCCTAATTTTACCTAGGTTCATCGCCTACAATTTGGATATTGAGTAGCTTTTCTGAATAAATTAAGAAGCTTATTTCTCTATCACTACTTTCACCTATAGCAGATCTCCAGGTGAAAATGAAATACTTGGTTAACTTTTCCTTGAGAAACAGCTTCTCTTTGATTGCAGAAAAGATATTTTGAACTTAGAAATTTTTTGAAGTCTTTTCTGAACCTTTCACCTTTTAGCAACCTCATTTTGCACTATGGCCAGCCTATCAGGAAGAGCATTTTAATAACGATCACAATATGTTTGTACATTGTATTGTATTCCACTGCTGATGTGTGAAAAAAAATGCTCTGCATTCTCAGCCACCACAGACAGACTTCGTGACACAGCTTGGTGTCATCGATACAAACCCACGCACACCAGCTCCTGACTGATAGCTTTGTTTCAGACTCAATGTTTTTCCACTTCATTAAAGTGTTATTAATTGAACGAGACCGTTTCACAATGTGGTTATATCAAGAGGTAAAATGGACCCAGTCTTTCACCAGCGGTTTTGTCATTGTCTAAAATACCTCACATTTTCTTACAAGATTCCTAACAGGAAAAAGAGCAGCGTATTTTATATATCAGTGTCTGCTGTGTTAGGGTATGTTATAGAATATTAGTGGGTATTTTTTACATTGGATATATATCTCATATAAATTACTGGTTTTTTCTAGGTATAGTATGCTCTTCTTACGGTGTATCTTTACAGTGTTATTACAGTAGTAGATTATATAGTAGATTAGAATACATTAGCATAGAATATATATACAATATGTCAGTAAATTGCCTTTTAAAAGCATTTGATGACTGCTTTCTTTTGACTGTTTTATGTTTTTGATGAAATTGATGAATCGCTGACTCTCCCCTGCTTATTCGAAGCTTGCTGGTTATATGATAGCTTGTTGACACCTCGTAAATTTGCAGGATCTATTCCAGTAAAGTAATATAAATGAATGGAAAAAGTAAATAGGAACAACTAATTTTCCTGGCTGTAGATATTTACAACCTGAAATTTAGTTGCTGTTTCATCTCTCTTCTGCTAGATATCCAAGTTGATATCACTCTTCCTTCATTTCCCTTCATTATTATTATTTGCATATATAATTATTAACACAATTGTGCAATATTTTCACAGGCACAAGCAAGCTTGTAAGGCAGCTCAGACAAATGCTTTCTTTGAGCACTTTGATGTTTGGATACACAACATTCTAACCCCATTCCCCAAGCCTCACTGTGAAAAAAGAAAGTATGAACATTATTTACATAGTATGTCTTTTCTTGTTGCTTCACAGGTAGTGCCAGTGACCCTTGATAACTGAGATAAATGAAAAAAAAGTTTGCTTCAAGAGTATATTTAATTTATGGACAAGTAATTGGAAACTGCTTCCTGATGAAGTTTTTCTTAGGACAGTTTCTCCTAAGATTAGGACCTAATGTCTGTTAATGTAGGAAACCAATCTCTTTAAAAGACTCCCGAGGAGAATGTCGGCATTGCAGCTGTGATCAGCTCTTTAAACACCACTGTCTTTGAGAATATTTTGGCAAAGATATTGGCAGTCCAGTCCAATTCTCGTACTATATTAGTACAATGGGCATAAATATAAGGAATACAGGGATGGCCAGCGCATATGTGTGGAAGTCCTACCTTAGAGCATCTCCATCTGTCCCTGAAGAGCGAATAAATGAAGATCTTACCTTTTGGGAGACAAGAGAAATGGCCTGTGGGCTGGAAGCTGGTCAGTACTGAAAAACAGATTTAGCCCTTCTTACTGCTGCACAGATTTCCCGAGAAAATTAATAGACAGAAAACATATGGATGCCTTGAGAGCAGGCTGCAAATCCCAGCTGACTCTGGCAGCACCCCATTGAATGGATGTGAGCTCGGCAGGAATGCACTGGTGCTCGTGGAATGCAGGGCCAGTTCCCCTTCATCCCCCACCCCCCAGTCCATAGTGTCTGATACTCTTACCTTAGAGATTTCTGAGGAAGGACAAGACTCGCCGATCCCAGGGTACTTTTATAGGATATGATCTGCATACGTAGCCACCACCTCCTCTTTCTTAGGTCAAAACATTTTTGGCAATCTTCACTCCTCGCAGAATTGCCATTCACATTAGAAGTGAATGGATATAATTAGACATAACAGGTCTGTGAATCAATCTCCTATAAATAATTTCACAAGAGAGCCTGAGAAGGGGGGGAAGCAGGAGGGGGTGCTAAAGGAGATGAAAGGGGCTCCATGGGTACTGTGATCCATCAGATGCTGACTCAAGCAGAGAAAGTGAAGAGTAAGAGCCAGTGTATTGTAATAGGAAACATGTAGAATTGAAGAGGTTGAGGCACAGGCTCCTGCATGCTGTTAATGCTCTCATTCTGCAACATGGAAAAGCATGAGGGAACCTCGTGAGCCGCAGGGTCATTGTTAGAGGAAGGAAATCCCAGTGCAGAAGGAGGAATCTGAATAGGATCAAAAATTGCAAGAGTGAGAATCAGGGGAAGATATGAATGACAAAGTGGTAAAAGGCACCAAAGCCAAAGCAAGAGAAAGGGGCAAGGATGAGTCTGAAGGTAGTGATAAGGAAGGACACGTGATGAAGGAAGAGGAAGTAAATGAAGATGTGATTCCAAGGAAGTAACAGCAAGTCACCATGGATACAAAGACCAATAAAAGGGCAAAACCAGTGAAATCCAGAGTTGAAGACAGAAGCCTCTAAGACTGAAGTCACTGCATCAAATCCCAGAGCAAAGGCATAAAAATCCAACTCATATTTCTGGGGCTGAAGGGTTTCAAGGATCATTTGAACCATTATACTGACCTTAAGACATGCATCTCTCTGGAAGCAGGAGAAATAGGTGCTTCCTCAACACAGGGGTGTCATTCAGCACTACTTTTACAGGATAAAGGTGCTGCATGGACGGTAAGGATTAATATATTTACATTCTCTAGAAGAGAATCAGTCAGTTCCTGTGCTAGTCTGGAAGAGAGGCAGGTATTGCGAGAAGGAGCTGAACCCCGTGATAGTTTGTGAAAAATAGCCAATCTACTGTGGCTGATCTCTGGGATGTTCCCACCCAGATTAAGGAGGGGGTTACACATGTTCTTCAACAGCACAAGGAGGGGAGAGGTGAAGAGAGCAGTGGAACCCTTTCCTTTACTGAGAAATAATTATGTCCCCACGTGAAAGATCTGGATTTGTTTGGGGTTTTGTAACTGTTGATCTTGACTTTCCAAATTACAGTTCCTACAACAAAGAGGACATTCTGAACTGAATCACATCACAGCAGCTTCACCTGATCCCACAGCATTCTGCCTCCCCACTTACAGCAGCTGTTGTGCTCCACACCCTCTTAGCATCACCTACTCAGAGGTCTGCGTCAGAAATTGAGGAAATTCCTTCCTCCTCTTCTCTCAGCTGACCGTGTCCCTGTGATGGCTCTGTAATCCTGGGGGTGGGGAGGAAATTGGCAGAGGACGGCTTCACATTCAGAGTAAATTCACACTGAAGAGCAAGACTGAGGCTTGTGACTGACCCCGACCAGCTGGATCCTCACCTGAGTGTAAACCAGCATTTCCTTCATGTCTTGAATGCAATTACATTGTCTGGGAAGTGGAGCTCACTGTGGATTTCAGGGATTTCAGTGACGCTCTATGTTGCCTCATTTTGCTGGTGCATACACTTTTGACCTGGATTAAAACTGGCTACAAACCCCGGAAAACTCCATGGTTTCCCACCGTCACGTGTAACACTGGCATAAAGCTGACAGCTGGCTCAAAACCTTTATTTGCAAGATATTCTTCAAATAGAAAAAGAATAATCCATAACTTTTTAAAGACTCAGAAGGACTTAGGAGAAATAATTTTTCCAAGTATTTTTCAAAAATTACATTGACATTGAAAATTTCCACAACCTGTAACATTTTGCTTGATCTGTTTTCACTTTTATTTTCCCCTTGCTCTTGTTTGCGTTTCTGTGGCTGGTCAATATGACAGAGGACAATGTGATTGTTGGGTCTACAGCTGTAGGTGTTCTTATTTTTTTCAATCATTTTAAGAGCAAAGTTTTCTTAATTTGGAAAAACTCTGTAGCTGTCAAAGAAAACACCAGCTGCAGCTGGAATTGACCGGCCTGCCTCCCTGCACGCTTCCCCTGGCAGGACCCCTGACCTCAGGAGGCAGCCAGGGCGATGGCCACGGCACCACAGGGCAGAGTGAGGCACCAATGGAGGCTTCCCATTCTGCTGCCCTTGAACACCAGCCGCCTGCCTCCCACTGCTCTCCTCCTGTGCCCTGCTTTTGTTGGAGAGAAGCTGGACCTAGGTGAGCAGCTCAGGGGGGAAATAAAAGTTATCTCCCTCCTGGTGCATGGCCAGATGAGTAAGTGCTTTAGCAGAAGAGCTTGTTCAGATTCTTCACCCCTTTCTGAAATGCGGCTGGTGCCAAAGACTGTGATGGACGTTTCTGACAAACCCTTAGACTAGCAGGGAACATGTTAGTACACTTACAAATCCTGCAGTGGGCGATGCTGCTTCTCAGTGCCATTGGGTTGTGTTTAGGTGCTGCTGGTACAAAGGGAGCTGCAATAACCTGAATGGTTCAAGGAGGCTCTGACAGCACCAGAGATGCTCAGCAGTGATGGAGCCTGAACTATCATTTCTAAAAAGGATGAAGTAGAGTCCCTTCCTAACTTCAGCTGTCTTCTGCTGCCCAACCGTTATTTACATGTTTTATTAAGAACTCTTAATTTCTGAAGGCATTGTTTTTCCACAGCACTTGAAGGCTGGCTAGAGGATTAGAAAAGACACCCCGAAAGGACACAAGAAGGTCAGCCAGGGGTTGACAGTTCTGGCGGGATGGCCAAAGATGTTTAGTATTGCTTTAAATAAACAGCAAGTTTGAGTTAGCTACTAAAGCTAGTCACATATGCCAAAAATACCAACCAAGTCAATCTCGCACTCTTTCTCTGTAGCTTGGCAAAAACAAATCTATTTAGCAGTAACAAGAGTCCCCACACAGCTTCACTTCTAATTTACCACAGCCCTTAGACACATTGAAGGTATTCCCCATCCATCTAACTCACTTAGCCATCTGTGAAGTGGGATCAGTAGTTAGACACCTTACACAACCACTGCTGTACTTTATCTTATGTTACATTGGCAGTAAATATGTGAATGTTGTGTAGTTCAGCTTAATGCAAAATATTATGTTCTTAGGGAAATGTGCTGGCCTTAGCTGTCAAGGTGTGCTATCGAGCATAGACTCCTTCCATCTGGAGTCAAGGCTTTGCCTTGATCATTCAGTGAAAAGAACCAAATTTTTAAAGCAACTTCAGAGTGGAGGTTTCCCTGCCCTGGAGCTTGTTGTGTAGGCAGGGACACAGCGGTGGACAAGTGCGGTAAGACAATGGCGTTGCATCTGACAGAGACAAGCAGCTTGCCTGGCTGTAGAATTCGTCTGGAAGTGAATGGTCAACAGCAACAGTCACTGCCATGTCACTCCTCTTCTATGAGGAGGCAGCTATACCTTTGCTATGGATCTGGACACTGGTAAAGTCGCTGTTTCCCAGACTCACTCTTGGACGGCTCTGTGATAGACTTTCCCTGGACAGAAAGAGAGAGTGAAGACGCCTAGAAAGGTAAGGGAGGGCTTGACTCAAATTATAAATGGATTAAATACACGATGGCTAAACCAAATACCCACCAATTCTAGGATACCCTTCAGTCCTCTAAGGAGCTTGTGAAATGAATTGCAGAACAGTGTGAAAAACAAATGAGGAGCTTGAGGAAGATGACCCTATGGTTTGCAGCCTTTATTTACCCAGTGACTCCTCCCTGTGGTGAAAGGGCTCTGAACCCAGAGACTGTGTCAAGAATCATTCCTTTATCAACCCTGGCTCTGCCATGTTCCCACATGGTGCACGGTAAAAAGATTCTTCTTCAGAGAATCCAGTCTCTGCTGGTCCCCTACATTCTGGACAACACAGGATATTTCAGAGCAAAGACATTGGTCTGTGAGAGCAGGAGACCTTCAGGAGATTGGTCTGAGCAGGGATCTCCTTAAAGTGACTACTCTGCTTGTAGAGACAATTCAGAGAACAGATGTGCTTCCAGCAATCCCCCTTGCTACCCTCCTCTCTGACACATTCTAAGACAACCTTGATTGCTGCCAAAACATGTTACCACGATGATTGTCTGATTTACTTCATGGTTTTTGGATGACAAGCCGAGGTGATTGCCTCTCAAAATTGATCTTTCTCTATCCCAACTGAGCAATCCTTGTCCTGACTTTACCATCAGATTTTGGGTCAGCGAGGTTACTGAAGAGGTGCACAACATTGTCAATCATAGAATTGTAATCTCAAGTCGGAAGGGACCCACTAGGATCACTCAGTCCAAAACCCTGCTCCTCCCAGGACTACTAAAACTAATCCATCTGACTAAGTGTCATCCAGACACTGCTTGATCTTTGACAAGCTTGGTGCCATGACCACTCCCCTGGAGGGCCTGTTCCCATGACTGGCCACCCTCTCAGTGAAGAACCTTTTCCTATATCTGATCTGATGCAGCTTCATTCCATTTCCTCATGTCATCATGTTTGGGTATTTCCAATGTATTTAGGGAACTTGCTGAGGGGTGTCTCTTGTAGTGTTCTTGACCACTGGGCCCTTTCCAAGATTTAGACCTATAAAGATTAGTGTGGCTGTGTGACTGATCTCTCTCCTTTTCTGCCAGATTGAAAGCGGAGTTCTGCACCTAACAGTCCATCTTCTCCCGGGCTGCTGCATGCACCACTGGCTGGCTGGGCTTGGCCTGTCAGGGAAGACCTGTTCTATCTTCCTCTCATTTCCATAGAGCATCTTTCTTCAGGTACTCCTTCTTCTAATAAAGAACTTCCTTCTGTTGGTCCTGCTCCTCCAAGAGAGGCAGACACTC
>NW_010392058.1:0-3582 GCF_000710305.1 Buceros rhinoceros silvestris | reverse complement strand
GCTGTTTCATCCCTCTCGATGTCCAAGCACAGACAAACTGTCTGTTCACATCAGAATGAGGGGAATATAGAAAGCCCTGGAGAGTGTGTTTGCTCTTCACAGAGACTTTTTCGCACATCTCCCTACAGCAAGCATGTGTGCAGGGAATGGTGAAATGAAGCAGTGAGATAAGATAAACTGTTCGATAGGTGCCTACTCTGTATCAGAATACGACAGGAGAATCTCTCCCAAAACATGGATCTCATTATGAAACAACTCTGATTTCTATAGGAGACAGTCTTTAAATAGAGGTACATCAACAGAAGTAAAAGATCTCCATCTACTGTTGATAGTTGCTGCACTTCATACATTCTAAACTTCAAGTTCATCAATTTTTCTGTTAAAACTTTCTATTTCTGTCTAAAAAGGTGGTTTAAGTTGACTCTTTATATGCTTCCTTTTAAACTGAATCAACCCCCTATCACTTAGGAGGTTATTATCTTGCACTGAAGTATTTGCCTCTAATACTGCTGCTTTGCAAGATCAACAGTAGATTGTGACCTCCTCATGTGTCACAGCTTGCTGTAGAAACAGAAAATCCCACAATGGTGTTTGATCTTGGAAGTCAACATGACCTATGCCCCGGAGTCTGCAACATTGGCTATTCTTTCTTCTTTGTTCTTGTTACCCGTTCTGTGAAACAGCCCTTTTTGTGCTATGTATGAAACAAAACAGCTTCAGAGAGTGAGGATAGCTCTTCTTGCCACTATCTCACCACACTGGTTTGACTGCTGATCAGTGCTTGGAGTGAAATTCAGTCTCCCAAATCAGAATTTCTCACACCCTTAAGTTTAACCAAATACGCAATTAAAAACCAAATATTCAAATAATCAAAATAATATATATAGACTAAAAAATGCTGCAGGAATCTGTTTTCCTTTTTTTTTTTCTGGGAATTCATCAAAATAACTTGATAGCACGTAGTCTTAGTCTGTCATCTCTTTGCAAGATGAATAGTGAATCCTTGTAATTGTTATTATTCCTCATGCATCTTTAAAAGTGCAGATGTGAAAAGTCACTGCTGTTTAATATACTTTTAAATGTGAATATGAACTATGTACATGTATTCCAAAAGTAGTGAATACTAGAATAAATAAACAAAGCGTGCTAATCACTGTTCATATGCACAGATCTCTACTCTCTTTATTATCTAGACTTAAATGACAACTACAGAAGGAAGCGACACAAAGGTTCATATTTTATGCATCCCTTGGGTCACTTTTTAGCCTTGGGATCCTCATCACTCCTCTTCTATCTTCTTGCTGTGAAAATCCCGGCTCTTGGCTCGGAGCTTGTTGACCTGCGACTCCGCAATGTCAGCCCGCTCCTCGGCTTCCTCCAGCTCGTGCTGGATCTTGCGGAACTTGGACAGGTTGACGTTGGACAGCTCCTCCTGTGCGGGGAGAGGGAGTTGTGAGAACAACAGGCAGCATGTGGACATTCAGTAACTGCAAACTGAAGAAACAAAAATTGAAATGCCATGGCTGGGCAAGAAGGAAAGATTCAAAACCAAGGTAAGAAGCAACTCAGAACAGTAATTGTGCCAGAAGAGAAAAGAACATCAGAGTGTGAAAAAGACCGTGGCCGTGTTAAACATGGCACGGTCTAGGAAGAGTTCATGCCAGAGACCTGAACAGACTGGCTGCTGCTTCTGGCAGGGTAGGATAGTGAAGAAGAAACAGAGGTGGGAATTGAGGCTTAGAGCAAAACAAATAGGGCTGGGGAAGTATACCTCCTCCTGACCCCAGAAGTTCTAACTCTTACATTCCCCATTGTCCGGTTGCAGCAAATACATCAAACCAGTCAATTTTTCAAAAAGTTGAACAGAAGAAAACACCACACAGAATTCCACCTCCACCAGAAAGAAGTCTGGCCTTGGTCAGAGTGGTACTTACAGCCTCTTCAGCTTGTCTCTTGTAGGACTTCACTTTCATTTGCAGCTTGTCCACCAGATCTTGGAGCCTGAGAACATTCTTTCGGTCTTCTTCAGACTACAGAGAATGACAAGTAATAGAAACCCTTGTTTGCCTCTTTCTTTAGATTTTATAAATATGAAATGGAAGGAGTAGTATCCAGTATGGAGCATGGCTGTCCAGAAGGACAGAGGACAAAATCCTGTTAAATGTGTCACTGACTGAGGTATAGAAAGAAATCCCTCTGGAAGGTGAAGTCCCAACATTTTGCCTTCCTGCAAGAAAGGAGTGTCAGCCCAAGGAGGTCTCCTGACTTACCTGGTAGGTCAGCTCCTTCACCCTCCTCTCGTACTTGCGCACACCCTTCACGGCTTCGGCGCTGCGCTTCTGCTCAGCATCAACCTCCGCTTCCAGCTCACGCACCTGCGTGGAGAAGCCCAGCTTTGGAGTTGCCCTGGTATCTCTCCAAGGGATGTGCTCACTCACGCACAACTACCAGCCCTACGCACTCTGGCCTCCAGCTTCTGGATTTGCTTCTTGCCTCCCTTCAGAGCCAACTGCTCGGCCTCATCCAGACGGTGCTGCAGGTCCTTCACTGTCTGGTCCAGGTTCTTCTTCATCCTCTCCAGGTGGGCGCTGGTGTCCTGCTCCTTCTTCAGCTCTTCTGCCATCATGGCTGCCTGATGAGAGCAAAGGCTCAAAGCCATTATAGGGCTGGAGATATTTTGGGGAAAATACACCCACCACCAGCAATGAAAGGAGCCCCCAACTCACGTCAGTGATGGCCTTCTTGGCCTTCTCTTCAGCGTTGCGGGCTTCCTGGATGGTGTCCTCCATTTCTCCCTGGATTTGTACGATGTCTGTTTCCAGCTTCTTCTTGGTGTTGATCAAGCTCGTGTTCTGTTGAAAACATGGACATCACAATTTTGGTTTTGTTAGCTTGCAATATCATACGAAGAACATTGCAAGAATGTTCTTAAATATAAATTGGGCCACCAGGTCACATGGGACTCCATTCTAAAGGAGCTGCTGTGGTAGCTGTTCTTTTCTCAGCTGCAATGTGCATCAGTATTTCAAGAACATCCTCTATGAAGTCATCACAGATTCCCAGTCAACAGAGAAGGAATTCAGACTTATAAAGGAAAACGACAGAATCTTTCATTCCCATTTGCAACTTAGTGGCAGTAAAAATTTTAAATGGCAGTGTAGAACACGTAGCACAACACTGACGTGGTGTTAGAGACAGTATTAGTGCATTCCTCATTTGTTAGTGCTCAACCTGAGTTTGACTTTGCAATCTCAAATGTGAATGCGAAAGCAGTTGAACTCAGTTAAGTGGCAGAGTAGGGACCTCACAGAGCTCTCTGGATTTATTTTAAGGCATTAGCACTGTAGTATAGCGAAATTCATATTAGAACTGGAGCTGAACAGTCACTTTTAATGTTGTTATTTGTACTGTGAAATCTGCCATGTGTTTTAAGAAACAACAGTTCAGCCAGTCTGCAGTTATATGTATGGATTAAAAGTATAAATATGAAATATATTTATACGCTCACCTGGGTGTGGAGGAGCTGAACTCTCTCACTTGCGTCCAGAAGCTCCTGCTCAGCCATTTTCCTCGACCGCTCCG
>NW_010392057.1:0-13789 GCF_000710305.1 Buceros rhinoceros silvestris | reverse complement strand
AGCTGAGGCGGCCAGCGCTGTGCATCGTGGCGCTTCTCAGAGATCGGGCACGTGCCTAAGAAACCGTGGTAGAATGAGAAACCTGCCACGGTACCTGTTCTCAGGAAACAGTTCTGTATCTCGGATTGAAATAGTGTCGTTTAAACCCTGTTAAATAATTTATGTTTTTTCTCTTAGGAAATTCATTGCCAGGCTTCCAGATAAGGGTAAGAAGATCTCAGATTTTGCTGAAAAGTTGACACTTGCCATTTTGCAAGAGGAAGAGTTAACAAGGAGGGCCAAGCTGATATCTGCTGTCAGGTTGGAGTTTCAGGTGAAGCAAGAGGAGATTAATACAAGCAACCAGCAAGTTATCCTAAACAAGGACACATTAAACGATGAAGATCCCTCAATCTTTAATGAAAACTCCAATATTAAAGAAGTTTCTGAGATTTCTTCCCAAAGGCAGGAGGCAGAACGTGTTGAGCAAGATGCCACAAATACAGCTCTGGAAATTCAAAGGATTCAGAGGAAACATGATAAAGTAAAGGCTGACACAAAGGATCAGACTCTTTTTTGTGAAGTTGGTTCCGAGTCAGCCAGGAACAGTCATCTGAAAAATGAGCAGCAGGTGTCTCAGAGCAGTGCTGAGGACGGTGCAGAAAGTACAGGTGCTTTGGACAACAGTAAAGTTGTGTTGGTGGATGCCTTTCAAAAAATTGCAATTGTAGATGGGGGTGATAGTGAAGAAATATTGGAAAAAGAGCAGAATGTGGCTAAACATAAGGGCGATACCTTTGGAAGCCTGCACCCCAAGACACCACATTATATCGAAGTTCTAGAGAACAGAGCCAAGAACCCAGTCATAAAAAAAAGCAAATTTAAAACAAATGTGTAAGTATTATGGAATAGAAAAACCTTTTGTGAAACGATTGGCTTGTATGAAATTGGAAATGGTGCAGAACAAGAACAATGGATTTATTTCCCTGTGGCAATTGGAGAGGTTTGAAGTCACGTGACATGCGAAGTCAATGTGTTGGTTCTTTCGCATTAAGTGCTGCGGAGTCTCAGTAGTGAGTGGTGTCTGATTCTACCCATTTGAAACACTTGCCGTAAATCCTCATAAAGTTTCATAGCTTAAATAGTGAACAGTTGGCAGGACGTTCTTGCAGGTTGATTGCAGAGCTTTATAAGCAGGGGGCCTTTTGCCTTTCCTGCACTGCCAGAGCAGTGACAATTGTGTTGTCTGTGCTGTTAGCAGTGGCAGCTCAGAGCTCGTGTCATTCCCAAAGCGTCGCTGCTTCATGCTTGCTGATTGTTTGACATACCTTTTTTGTTCACTGTCAGGAGTAACTTGTGATAATCGTCTCTCTGTGGAGAAATCTTTTTAGTTTTTCTGAGCGCCGCTTGTTTTTTATTTGTTTATGGTGTCCTAACACTTCAGATTTCTTTACAACTCTTAGATGTTAAAATTAACAGGTTTTGGAACAGAAGTGGTTCAACCATATGCTGCAAATTTGGGTCACAACTTTATATTTTATCTCTTCCAGATTATCAGGAGAGCAAAGTGGATCATCATGTGGTTCCTCATCCAGTCAATCACCTGGGGGATTTGGCTTTCCAATTACTGCTGAAGAAAGACGGCTTAGAGATAAGAAACATTTGAATGACATCACTGCAGCTCGGCTGCCACCACTTCACCATTCCCCTGCTAAGCTGTTATCCATAGAGGAATCTATAGCCATTCAGATACGGCAAAAAGAAGCTTATGAGGTATGAATTTACAATTTGGTCTGAAAAGTAGTTATGTAATTGGGATCATGCCAGAAAAAGAAAGCCTGAAGGGATCTTTCCATATTGATGAATTTGATGAAGAGATTGAGATGGGCAGAGTTTGAGGAAAGGCACGTTTTCTTGTATTTCATATAATTAGATAATGTATTAATCCCTTCTGAAACTGTTACTCCTGCATTAAACAAAATCTAGCGTTACTCTCTGTGTGTTGATGCTAGCCTCGTCACATTCACTGCACCTCGGGCTAGAGGTTTAAATGTGTACCTTGCCTATTAGTTCTTTGTCCCTTGCATAATTGAAGGCCTAGTCGTATTTGTTATTCTTAAATAGGCAAGTATCTGCCTTTGGGCTGTGCCGGAAGAATCCGAGTTCAGAGGTACTGCAGATTCTGTTGTCGTGGATTGTGGCTTCTGACTTTACCGGTGGTGCCAAGCTGATGTTTACGTTAGACACTATTGCGGCAGTATTTCTGGCTGCTTGCTGTGTTAAAAGCACTTGCTAATTTGGTCATCTTGACACTTTAAGGGAGACAATTTACTGGGAGAATGGAGACAGGCTTTTTGCTGAGGTTGCTGAATGACAAACCTTGCTATTGCGACATGGTTACTGTGCACAGCTGCCCTGCCGCGTGGGCTGGTTTTGTTCTGTTAAACCTGACATTAGTGTATCACAGCTGAGGACTGCCACATGGGGAATTGCCACTCTTAAAGGTCTTTAAATATTAATAATTACACATAAGGGTGAAAAGAATCCTGAGATTTCTTTGCTAGCTACTAAAACCTTCAGTTAAGCCCACTCTGGAATTACTAGTAGGATGATGTCAAATTTATACTGTAGTATATTAGGTTTTTCACGACCAGCATAAACATGACAAATGAACACTTTTTTTCTAATGTGTCTTTTTTTTACTATTTTCTTTTTATAGGAAATGCAAGCCAAGCTGGCAGCGCAGAAGCTTGCAGAGAGGTTGAATATAAAAATGCTCAGGTTTGAACCAGAGGGAGAGGCCTCAATGCAGTACAGAGAAGTGAGAGATGAAGACTATTTTTCAGAGGAGGACTGAATTCAAGAAGAGGCGTCTGAGGATGAGCCATGCAACTGATCTTCATGCAGTACTTCTTAAAACCCAAACCTGGATATTGAGAATGCTTGATCTAGTCAGTTTTTTCTTAAAATTTAACATTACAGCTATGGGAAGGGCTTAATATAAACCTCATAAGTGTTATTGAGTGGTAATCCCGGTGTTACTTGGGGACTGGTTTTTGAGGCAGATAGTTCTTGTGGAGTGCCCCATAGCTCCCACCTACCGCAAAGCGGGCTCTTTAGTACGCTTTTGCTACGATGAGTCATCTGCAAGAGGAAGTTTCTTCTGCACAGAGACGTGGTTGCAAAGGGCACCAGCACACATGTCCATAAAGTCAGCTGAGGTGCCCGTGCTCGCATGGATGAAAGCTCGTCTTGTATAAATGTGAGATTCTTCTTTTATCTATTTAAGATTATTTTGCTTTCACCATATGGTGAAAATACACGTCCAGCCAGCTACAGTAAACACGTGATAGTTAGGCTGTAATTAGCTCATCACATAAGAATGTGTTTCTGTGCCGCACCTTAAAATAACACTTTCTGTCCTTGTGTTGTAAATAGGTAAGAACTTCAAGTTATTTTGTAACTCAGATTCTGTTTGGGCTTTAAGGTACTCTGCTGTTTCACTTCTGGTTATTACTGCAAAGCACATTCAAGAGATGAGTCAATCTGGAGACTTTAATATTTTTGTTAAAGGTCTTGGTGTTTTCCCCCAGTTTTATACACTGCTTTCATACTTTGGAATACTATTTTGTCATAGCCCGATACTGTAAATTAAGAGATCCACCCTCTGGTTTTCTTCGAGAAAATGTTCTGTCTGTTCTGAGGTTTTAGTTGTTCTTCAAAGATAAAGAAAAAATATTCCTTACCATAATGTTTTCTGCCTTTTAATATGAATTTTGAAAGATCAGGACCACACCTGAGCAATATCAAACAATGATGTACCACTGTTGACTAGGATATTCCAAGCCACGTATGAATTCAGTTCTAAAAAACAAACCTCAGAGATTCCTTGCCTGCAGCACATGCAGGGCTGTCCCTGGATGCGTCCATATTCCTGCAGGAATAGTGTCCCTGGAAACCAAGGGTGCTCAAGATGTGGGTTATTCAAAAAGCTGCACAATACTGTCTAGAAATGGGGGATGAAAGTCTCTGCTACTTCTTGAGTGCGTACAGCAGTTTGCTAGTGGGCAGGAACTCTCTCCCAAAGGCTCTCAGGTTCTCCCGGGCAGTCCCTGTGGCCAGTCCGCAGCCCGGCAGTGCAGCTTGAGAGGCGGCAGTGCTGCTAAGCTGGTAGAGTGGGGGGTTTGACTAGGTCACCTGTTGCTCATCTGAGATGCCTCTCTCCTGTATGCTTTCCTCTCACAGGTTTCTTGTTCTTGTTGTTCATTGGCTTCTTATCAGCTGTCTGCTCTTCCCATTTCCTCATACGACTTATCTCCTGTCACTAAGCAAACTCATATTCTGTGTCCTTGCACCAGGCGTTCCCTTTCTATGATGTATCGCTGCCCGCGTCTGCATTTAACTGCTGCCACGTGTCATGTGCGCTCCCAGCGTTGCTGTCTTCCCTTGCTCTCTGCAACTCCGTCCAAATACCAGTTGTGTATGTGGGCACCCTCTGCATACCTCAGTCACTTGAATATCTCGCAGACACCTGAATGTCTTTGTGTTTGTGCCACAGCTGCCCTTATGCTGAGGCTTTCCTACTTAATTCCTACTTGGGTTTCAGACTGTGCTGAAACTTGCGTTTGTCACTTTTAGGCCCTATGTCTTCCTTCTTAGCACCTTTTCCTGTTCCTTCTTTCTTTTTTCTCTTTTTTTTTCCTGTGCTCCTGCGTCATCCTCCCAGCTTCTCGCCATCACTTGTCTTTGTCAGCACTATTTTTTGGCACGTTTTCAGTCATTCACATTCGTCCCTTAGCCTCTGTGTTGATGACCCATCTGATCTTCAGCTGTATGTATTTGTGCCTTCAGTGCCTGGCTCTGACTCCACAGGCCACTGCGGTGCTCTTCTCTTGTGGCTGTGGTTCGTCTCTCGGGTCACCACCGTTCATGCTACCACCTGCTTGTCCAGCTGGCTCTTTTTATTAGTCCTCCCATTATTTCAGACTGTTGTACTGCTTAAGGACCAGAAGCCTGAAATCTAGCTCGACATAGGCTGCTGCTGACCACTCTTATGCTGACTAAAATTATGCTCTTTCCTAGCACTTCTGAGGCTGGTTTTTATTCTCTAAACTTTGTGAAGCAGTTTTCTTGATCTGTATTTTGACAGTGTTCAAGATGTTTGCCAAATTGGATCCCCTGAATGGGCAAACTTCACCCTTAAGGGAAAAAAATCCCTAGGAACAGGTGAAGTGCATTGTATATTTATTATACAATGAGCAGTTGTTTCACTCAGTGCTGGGTGAGTCCTTGTGGAAGAGAGTGCTGTGTGAATACTAACCCAAGCTTAAGGTACGAATTTTAAGTTACTGCTTAAGGGTTTCTATTACTGCAAAACCTGGAAGCTTTCATGGGGGGTTGCTCCTAGATTCTGAGCACAGGTGTGTCCTTTGGGTTAAGATTTTTGAGTGCTAATAAAGCAGAGTCAGGTATGAAGGGTGTCCTGTGTTCAGGAGGATGTGCAATCTGTAAGTTAGTTGAAGGTTAGAGAGTAAGAGGATGAATCATGGAATGGTTTAGTCATTCTGAATTAAGTTTCTGATCGAGTATGGTGTTGCTGTTGAGTGTGTCACTGTTCTCCCATTCCAGAACATTTCCAAACGTACACTGAGAATGGAGGAGCTTGCTCTGTTTTTTTGGGAGTGGACTGATCTATTGGAGTGGGCCGTTAACCCAGTAGAATTCATAATGTGTTTCTGAAGTTCCTTGTGTGAAAAATGGAGGTTTTTTGACTGTGTGAAGTTTGCAGTCAAATTTGGGGGAAAACTGGAACCTTTTGTTTTAGTTCTCCAAAACAAAGCACTGGAGATGGGGTTAAGAAACAGTTGCTATACAGGGAAAGAAAACTTTTAGGAATGCAAACAGATGAGTAGAGGAGATCTGTAAGACGTAAAGCTGGGCAGTTGTGCAGGTCTGAAAGACGGTGCAGAGACAGAGCTTAAATGGAGGGCTGCAAGAGCTCTAGCATGTGAGGCAGGTATCTCTGCAGCAGCAGCTGTAGTTCCTTAATTTTTGCATTGTTAGGGGTTCCTAATCCCCAAACTGCACAGAAGAAAAGCGCTGTAATGCTCACCGCTATAGCCGTGAACAGCTTCCTGAGTGAGAGAACATGCAATCTGGTTTGCCAGCTGTGGTGATAACATGATCTAGAGGATTCAGCAGCCTAAAAATTTGTCTTAAGTATTTGGGAAATTACATTTGAAAAAAGAAAGACCCAAATGCTGCTGTACTTAAATATTTTCGGGAACCGTAAGAGTAACTAAGGGTAAGAAAGATGTGTAAGTTTTCCTGGTTTTAGACTTAGACCTAGCTGACAGGTCAGCAGTTCTGTTAGTTTTCCATCTGATGGGCTTGTGGGCTGCTTCGAAGGGCCATGTGGTCAAAACAAAGAAGTCAGTGACAGTAAGCTGCAAGTTCCTGTGTGGAGGAAGTGGGGACTGCAAGTAGAATTTGGAATCCATGGCTCTGTGCTGTGGGATTAGTGAACCTGCCACAGGGATGCAGTGTCAGGAGTCAGGGAAAAGGATATCCAGATGTTTCAGACTGATGAATTGAAACTTGAGTGGGAATTCATGGCAAAAGCTGATCGTGCTCCTTGAGCAGCCCCAGGCAGTAGCTGGAGGTTTCTGTATGGAACTCTCAGACAATTCCCATGTCACAGACACACCACAAGCTGGCAGCCTTTAGCAGTCTTGAGGAGGTAGGACCTGACTAGCCTGAGCTGTAGGTGGAGATTTGGCTGGCTGATTGTTTTGTGCAGGTCTGTTGCAGAGCCCGTTCCCTGGATCCAGGAGGCTGACTGTAATCTCGGTTGCGTACCCTGCTGGGTTTTGCCAGTGAAAATGGTCGGTAGTGGGGCCCTGTTCAGAACATTTTTGGCCAATTTGAGTGGTATCTGGCTCATCATCTGCCTTTAGCAAGTTAGTGCCTGCAAGAAATATCCTTCAGCCAGGGGAATTGCAATGAGTTCTTGGCCTTTTATATCTAATGGCGTAAAGGGGACAGAGAATGGGAGTCGTGCGTTGGAAGAGGCCCTTCCCTGCCCTGTAGACTCTGCTGTAGGATAAGGTGACTTTTCTCTGCTTTGTCAGCCTTGCTGCTTTTTCAGAGCAGTATAGAAAGGAAGCGTAATTTCTCTGAAGTGTCTTGTAAGGAAAAATTTTTTCAGGGAGTAGGTCTTGCCTAGTATGGCCTTGTTCCAGGGAGGTGCTGGCTGACCTGTATTTTTCCCAAGTTTGTGGTTCATGTTTTGTTGCAAGTCCACTGCTCTTAGGGTGGTATGTGTGGAGATCACCACGGAGATTTCCTGGTTTCCTAATGTTTGGTTTTAGGCTGTGAACTCCCACGTTTTGGGAGTGAAAGGGAAGTGGAAAAGACAGCTGTGTGAAAACAACATGTATTTTGCTATGGTATTTTTTTCTTTTTCAGTAACGTAATGATTGCGTTTATTCTCGTACTTGTGCAGTGCGGTGTCACTGCTGACACTGTGGCAGACAAATGTTAGCCGACTGTAGTCCAAACATTTTACACTCCTATTGGCTTTCTGTGGGATATGAGTGCCTAACTCCATTTGACTGCTTTGTAAATACTGTTGTTATTATTCCTGGTGTATGCAGAATTTTAGAGGCATTTTAAAAAATGCCTCTAAAAAAAACAACGGTTTTGATCATTTGGTTATTAAGATTTTATTAAATTGGCCCTTGATTTGGTGAAGTGTGAAAGCACGTACTAAAGCCAAAGCTTGTTGCCGCTAGGAATGTGGAAGTGCTCTGTTGAACTGGGATATTGGCTCTGGGTTTTGTTCAATCTGCGTGTAGGGGGTTTGTGAATAAGAATTGTGAATCAATTGCTGAATGTGAGGAGATGACACAAAGGAGCACAGTGAACATTGATTTTCAACTAGCAAGTTTAGCAAGAATCTTTGAACTAAGTATCTGACTTTTAATCATCACTCAGATATGAGTGAATTTGTCTTCCATTAGTAATTGTAAGAGAGGTTTCTGACAGAGGAATTTGTAAGAATTTTTTTTTTACACCCTCATTGCTTTTCTTAGAGGTTTGATATTGGGGATCATAATTGTGTCATGTGTGAATTAGCACAACTCCACTGAAGTCATGAGGGGGATAAGTGGGGCTGTACTGTGTAAGGAACATACTGGTATTTCCTCCCGCTATCCGCACAGCTGGTAGTAATGTCGTTGCTTACTGGGTGAAGGCAGCGATACAATGTGGAAAGCAGTTGCAGTCCAAGGTTTTGCTGAGTCTCTGAAGCTGAGCACTCGGTAGGAGTTATTCTTTGTACACTTCTCCTGAACAGAAATTCCAGTTGCAAAATTTCTGTCCATGTTTTTCTTTTGTTGTGGGTCGGGTTTTTTGTGTGAAAAATGTTTTTTCAGTTGTTGCTTGATGGTAGTAACATATACATTTTAATTTACTCAGCGATAAGTCAGCAGTGGGACTGCTGTAGCTCAAGTTATAACAGCGTGTGATCTGCATCCATCTCTGAATTTTAGCTATCATCTGCACTGCCTTCCCAGGGCCTGCAGGTTGCATGCAACCTGAGCTGCAATGAGCACAAATTCTGAGACAAAACCTGTGATTCTGCGAGAAGCAACGGGATTTTTTTACTGCAGCCACAGAATCGCAGCTGAATCTGGAGGTGCAATGACACCGTGTGTAGATCTTAGTGAGGGAGAATGACTTGCAGCAAGGCTGTTGGGGCTTTCTCTGGTAGGTGGGTATGCCTTCCCAGACTGACAGGACAGGGAGAGAAGTAAATTACATGATCAATGAGATTTACATTTCCAAGTCATTTAGACCATTATCTGTTGAAGCTGAAAGGTGTCTGTCTCTTACTGATCAGTTAGAACTAACTGGGTAACGTTCCTCACCAAGAGAGGAACCTGGTGTTAGCACCCAACTGCTAACGTGAAAACATGAAGTGGCAGTGGCACTATTTTCTCCAGCCATCTTATGTCTCTTCTTCCATGTATATCATATTAGCATTGATTTTCTTCCGTATGCTTACAAATCTTTAAAAATAAATCTTCCACAATTTGCCTATAAACCAAATGAACCAACTGGCAACAGGTGTGTGTGTGTTTGTGGACATTCTTATGTGTGTGTGTGTATATATACATGAAAAAAAAGAGCTGTGTTATCCAGATACTTGCATTTGAATGTAGGAATCTTCGGAGGTGGTGTGATAAGCTCTTCCTGGTTAAGTCACTCTTACGAGTGGCCTGTGTTGTCTCCTGGTTACTATAAAAGTCTCAATGTAATTGTGGTTTCCAGACTTAGAGATCCATCAGTTCCATTTGTAATCACGTGTGAAATTACTTGTCATTGGCTTTCCCCCTGATTTTACCCCCAACACAGATTCACAAAATCTTTGTTTTATGTGATAATATTTTCTTTACTTTGACCCAAGTTATTTCATACTGGTTAGAAGTTTTTATTCCCTGGTTTCACATGTATTTCTCTGAGCTGCTTTACATTGGCGCTATACTGATTAGAGTACTGCTTAAATGATAGCTGATGATAAATATTATCCTTGCACAGACATTGGGCATCATCATGTGTCATGTCTGCAGACCAGTTTTTTGCCTGCATGGCAGATTTTTGTGGCTGTGAGCCAGGAATTTTAATGAAAGAAAACATCAAAGATGCAGAAGAAATGAGAATATTAGTCAAGGAAGATACACAGTGATGCTCTCTGATAACCCCTGGTAATTGACATTAGAACTATGTGGGAGCAACTTAAATAAACATCTGGACACTGAGTTTAGACATTTCCAGTGACAAAACCCAGACAGATCTTCTGGACTTGCAATAATAAATATTTCAGCGCAGTCCACATGAATCAACTTAGAATTCTGTTTTCAATTATTGTAGTTTTATAAATATATCATAGTTAATTATTCAGGGATAGAATTTCTTTTGAAGATTAAGGAATTTGATGTTTGCTTCATTCACATAAAGTTCCATTTTTTATTTATATCAAATTTACTTCTGTTTGTACAAAAACAATAGTGCAAGCTTGCCAAGAGCCATTAAAGTAGAATGCAACTGAACTTTTCCTGGGGTGGAAGGGCCTTTCCTGAAAATCCTGGCAGTGCACTGTAATTCATTCCAGCTACAGTAACCACTTAAACTGTGCTGAAAAGAAAATTATAAATAATCATTTATAAAAGTTACTGTCAATGTTTGTAAAGATTCTTTCCTTTTTTGCTTTTGGTGGCGTGGCAGTGCTAAGAATGTGGTAATATCCCTTACAGACAGTGAAGAGACGTTCGTGTGTACCGAAGTGTTTGAAGGAGGTAGCAGTGAAGCTGCAAGGCTGAGTGAAACACTGGTTGCAGTCCAGATCTGATCTTGATACTACAACTGCGATGAGGGAATGGTTAGTAAAAGCACGCTCAGTTTTGCACAGCTTTTGTATTCCTTAGGAAAGCTTCTAGTGTGGGTGGCAATTGCAAAACCACTTATTTCAGAAGGAACGAGCCATGTGTCTGAGGTTGAAGAGCTATTTACACGTAATATTAAAGTGACTACATTATTTTTTATTTAATTATTATTCTTGTGAGATGATCATTAACTTTGTTGCCAGGGGCCCAGGACAAGCTGAGGGATTCTTCTGAAGAGTATTCAGGATTTAGTAATCTTCATTGTCGCTTTCAGCTTATTTGTGCTTCCCCACAGCCCGGGCTGTCAGCATCCGCATGTGTTCCCACAGTTTCCTACCTTGGCTGTCACTAGCAGGAGTACTAGTCTAAGCTGGCTGCCAGTGTTGTTGAGCCACTGGTTGAGTTATGACAACAGGTTAAGAAAGCTTTAGGGAACAGCTGTGTTATCTTGACCTACAGGTTGTCATCCCTTTCAGAGGTGGAAAAAGCAGGGTTGTGTTTAAGTGCAGTGCAGAAAGTCCCTGCTATGCTAGCTGTAAAGATTGTGGTGTCCTGAGTCAGGCTTGGGTTCACGCAGCAGTTCGTGTTAGAAAGGATCTCAGGAGCGTTCTTGGCCGACCTCCTGCACAAAGCCAGGACAGCTAGGAGCCAGATGAGGTTGTGCAGGGTGTTCCTTCAGTCTGATACTGAAAACTTCCAAGGATTGTGGAGACTGTACAGCCTCTCAGGGCAACATGTTCCTACTGGGAGTTTTTCTTTAAACCTAGTGTGAACCCTTCTTGTTTCAGCTTATACCTGGCTCTGTCTTGATGACCTCCTCATAGGTACCGGAGGGCTGCCGTTCAGCCCCCCTGAAGTCTTCCCTGTCTCCAGGCTGAACAGGCGCTCTGCTCGCTTGTGCAGCTTGCTCTTTACCAAGATTCCCAGGACCTTTCCAGCAGGGCTGCTCCCTGCTCGTCATTTCTGGACAAATCACAGGCAAGCGCATTAGGAAGCTGCAGGCTGGCACAGCTCTCCCAGATCAATAAAGTACGTATTCTGCTTCATGTTTTGAGGGGGGGAAAAAAGTAACCTAGCCTGGTTATCCTGAACTGACCCTATCTAAAACTTCAATGTTAATTAAAAAAAGGCAATTTGTGCTTTGTAACCCTTTCTACGTACTATAAAAATGATGGATAAGGAAGCACAGTGAAAGCTATAAATCAGCCTTGAGTCTGATAATCTAATAAGAGCATCTCTTTGGTAGTTGCACCTCTTGCTCATTGATCTATAGCTCGGTAATTAATTTCCCCTAGATTTAACCTTGTATTTAGTAGAATACTTAATTCCTTATTGCTAAAACTGTGCACTGGAAATTTGTAGTGTTATAGTTCAGACAGTGTAATCAATTCATTGCTATAGAAACACAGAGGTGGAAGACAGATTTAGGTGTCATTTGAGGAAGAACGGGGAATAAAGCTGAATGGGTAAAGCTAAGAGGAAAATGTAGATTGTGACTATTAAGCAAAAGCTCTTCTAACAGAGGTATTATCTGTTGAGTGATCCCCTGCGTGAAAGTGTTAGGTTGTCATCTGCAGGTGCCTAAGGCTCCACTAGACAGTCCCGACTGCAGAGAGCAGCCCTGCGCTCAGCCGGGAACTGGGTACTGAGGATGTGCTGATGCTCTTCTGCGAGCTGCCCCATGCCACAGCTGCACCATACCTCTCTGACAGGGCAGCCACCGGTTCCAGTTCTGTTTGTGATTCAAACCTGGGGTCTGGTTTGCCTACCTTAACTCCCATGGAACTGAATGAAAATTGCTTATCGTATCTTGAATGTAAAATACATTGACCGTTCTGGTTTCCTCCTCCAGTTTTGTTTTCTGATCTTGCTGAAAGGATGGAGCAGTCTGGGTAACTGCCTTGCTTACCAACTGTGCTCTGTTCCAACACAGATTACGAAATGCTGATAGAAAACAGTAATAAAATTAACTTTGAATTATTTATAGAAGATATAAATTATTTTAATGCATTTGTTTTGTGCTTTGCACAAAGACAAAAGCTCGAGCTGTATGTCTTGACCCCTCCTTTGACTCCAACTGCTATGCAGTAGAAAGGAAGTGAACTTTAGGTTTGTACTTTAGAGCTGCTGAGACACTTGACATACGTACCTTTAAAATGTTGTCATTCCTCTGGGTGGGTATTTTTATTTCCTAAATAATTGTGAAGGTTTGTTATCTTTGGATCTCTACAAAACTTGAAGTACATACATTACAAGTTGAATTTTGTACTCATGGGCCACGTGCCTACATTATGTGCAAAGAAAGTTTAAAATAGAAAAAAGCAAGATGTAGAAAAGATGTTAATCAAGTAAATATTTCATTGGATGGTAGAGCTACAATTTGCTACTTTATAAATAGCACTTCGTTTTTTAAAGAAAGAAACTTCCCCCCCAACCCACAACCAGAAGAACAACCCAGCAAACAGGATATCAGAATCCTTCTGCAAAACAAGTACAGCTCAGGCATTTTAGCCAGATGTTGGGAGAAGCTCTGTTCTCTGTCTCACAGGTAGTTGCTCAGGGTTATCAGCTGTGTGTAGCTCTTAGCGCAACGGGATTCAACAACGCACCATTTCAGATTTCACCCGTTATGCCTGTCTCCTGAAGTGTCACACTCGTCTTCCACAGCGAAGGGGCTCTGCCTCTTATTTTGTGGTGGAGAGATCAGACTGTGCTTTTACTGGTGGGTTGAGGATCTGTGGAGACTGTCACCTGAGCTACCCATTTCCTACCTTTTAAAAACAGGGAGAGGGCAGATAAAGTTTCATAGGTCTGGAGGGAGCAGCAGTTCGTGTTTCAGCCTGCTTCACATCTGTCTAACCTGTGTATGTGGTCTGTAATTCTCTGCCACAGCCTAGGAGGTGAGCACTTGGTCTGCTCTCTTCTGAGTGTTGGTGCGTAAGAAAGGATATCTCCAAAATATTTGGAGACTCCAAGATGATGTAGAGATCAGGATGAAAGCCTAGGATGCCTTTTCCAGTCATGTGCCAGGAAGGGGAGCAAGACACTCATCCCTAAAGCTAGCCTATACTTCATACTTACATCTTCCCTGCTAAATCGATGTCTAAGTAAATGGCTTCACTGGTGGGAGTAGCTGAGACAGGAGAGTCAGACTGCACTGTGTCGTGGAACTTGATATCAAATGCACACGTTGTTGCCTGGGCGCTGCAGTGGCACTGGATGTCTGTAGCAGTAATGTAAGAGGATGCTTGCAGGAGTGCTGCATGTCACAGCGCCAGCTCTTGGGGTGCCCAGCCGGGGAGGGGCTGGCCTGACGGCCGCTGTGTGCCCGAGGGCTCAGGCGAGCGGCTCCCAGGCCCTGCGGG
>NW_010392056.1:530-1973 GCF_000710305.1 Buceros rhinoceros silvestris | reverse complement strand
TCACATCTCTCCTTCTCCCCACAAACTCGCACATTCTCTAATAGCTGACTCCTTCCTGGAGCCCGTGTGGTCATGCCTGAACATTTAAGGGTGTGCATCAGCCAAAGACAAGCGGCAGGGGTCAGGGAGGGGAAGCTGGGTGAAGTATTTCTGGCCCTAGACATGAGGGAGGTGATGGTCCCTCTGGCTTGAAAAATCTATTACTCTGCTTGTAATAAATCCCCCCATCGCTTCCCAACATCTATGTTATTTTTAACCATCTGAGAAGCTACATGGTTAATTGCTTTCTTTGTGCGAGCTAATTAGCTTGTGGCCTTTCCCAAACCCCTTTTAAGAACACTCTTCTGAGGCTCAATCATTAGGATCCATTAAAAATGTCCCCAGATTAATGACCTGTGCACAGTGTGGGCTGGATCAGCTCCAGCAGCGGAGGTGGGAGGGTCCTCCTGGGGCTGGGACATCGCTGCCTTGCAGGAGGGACCTGGGCATGGTAGGGGGATGTCCCTCTCACCCTGGCCCCCATTCTCGCTAATGGGATTTTCAGGTTCTGGAGTTAAATCATACTGGCCTTGAGGCAACCAAGGACTCGTGTCCTGCAACGCGCTGCGAACCATTTCTTCTGGGCTTGGAAGTAATTATTGATGGAAATAATTATTCTCCAATTCCATCAAAGGCTGGCTTCGATTCAAGCCAATGTTCTCCTCTGATGCATGCTGAGAGTCACTAACGCTCTAAACTGGCTGATAATCCCCTTGCATTAAGCTCCGTAGACATTGATTGAATATATATATAAAACCAGGTATTTGTTGTTGCTGTCTGTCACGCCTTTCACGACTGATAGAAAAGCGTTTGCAGTTTGTTGTGCATGGTCGCCGTGGTCTCAGAGGAGAGGATTATCGCACCTTCCCCTGCCAGTCCCTGCCTGCGGGAGAAAGGAGAAACCTCAGCGGGTACTTTGCTGGGGCCGGCCCCCGCAGGGCAGCGAGGATGCCCGGTGCGACGCAGCTGGAAGCGCGGGGCTCACCCAGCGCAGGGCACTGGGATGAGCTGCTCTCGGAGAAGTGCAGAGCTGGCAGGAGGAAGAGGAGGCAGGAAGGGTGCCCAAGGTTTGCTCTGCTGGGGGGCAACACTGCTCCGCTGTCGGAGTGGGGATGGCAGCCTCTCTGCCCAGTGTACCGGTTCATGTCTGGTCCCAAGGACGCGCTCCTGGCCATGGCCCACCCGTCCTGCCCGCTCGCCCGGTTTCTCTGTTTCCATCAGACAATTCAACTGCTTGCACTCGTTTCTCTTTTTTCTTACTTTCTCCCATGCTGAGACCCAACCTATCCATCAGGCCTGTCCAAAAGCGGCATGCCTGCTCCTGCAGGGGAAGACCCCCGGCAGCAGGGCACCCCTGGGGCTGCCCGCAGCCAGCTCAGAGCAGAACATGCCCTGCGCAACCTC
>NW_010392056.1:0-239 GCF_000710305.1 Buceros rhinoceros silvestris | reverse complement strand
GAGTCTGGGGGGTTTAACCCGCCCCAGCCACGGGGAAATACACCCCCCGTTACCCGTCATGGGATTGCACTGCCCTTCCTGCCCTCGGAGGGATCCTGCCACCCTTCACCGAGGATGGGACATAGACACAAGGTACCCGCTGCCCCAGGCAGCAGTTAACGAACAAACCACCCCCGTTCCTCCATCCTGAGCTGCTGCTCTCAGTGCCATGGCCAAGTGCCATCTCGTCAGGCCATGAA
>NW_010392055.1:0-1590 GCF_000710305.1 Buceros rhinoceros silvestris | reverse complement strand
TGTTAGGTGGTATCTGGATATCTCAGACAAATGTGAAACTGGGTAAAAGTCCGTGGTTGCATTCTCCCCTTTTTCAGCCCTGGAGTAAAGGAGCTGTTACCTCCACCATGCAGGTGTCAATTAATGGACTTTGTGCTATTAGCATAAGTGATAAGTTTGTCTACTGTCCTCCCCGTATGCAAGTCTACCCTGGTGATGCAGTGTGAAAAACTGGGTATAAATATTGCCCTAATGCCGGCACTAAAGGGGGACAGGAGAAGACTCGGAACCATACCGACGGATGGATTGCCAGATTCACCCTCTCTCCACCCCACCACTCAGGATGCCTCATGGATAAGATTCTTCAGAGCAGTCTACGCTGAGTGACATGATTTCTCCCCAGATGCATTTTGTGTGTGTTGCCATCATGATTATCCTTGTTTCTATTGCACTGCTTGTGCATCCAACGGGCTTGTTTTACCAAGCAGCTGGGCTGCAGCAGGCAGGTTGCAGTTTCTTTGGAATTGGACCTAAGGTGCCTTGCTGCCTCGCTGATAAATAAGATATAGCTAACCTGCAGGTCATTAATTTGTCAACAGCAATACAAAAAGAGCTTGTAAATGTTCCATTGGAAATAAACAGTTGTTATTGGTGGCTCCGATTTGCTTGTCTCACATATTTGGCCTGAAGTTGTGTCAGGGAACATTTAGATCAGATATCAGGAAAAATGTCTTTACACAGAGGGTCATTCAGCCTTGGAACAGGTTGCCCGGGAGATGGCGGAGTCCCCTTCCCTGGAAGTGTTTAAAAGCCACATGGATGTGGTGCGAGGGACAAGGTTTATGGACTGTGGCAGTGCAGGTTGGACTCGATGATCTTAAAGGTCTCTTCCAACCAGATGATTCTGAGATATTTGGTGTCAGCCTTATGAGATTGGTTTAATTTCCGCCTTTTTCACAACACACAGAACATGCAGGAGAACTTGAAGATCAGCAAGGACAAGGGCAGCAGGCACACTTCCCAAGAGAGCTGCCGATGGGCTCAGAGCTCCTCACTGCTTCCCTGGTGCTCCCAGAGAGATGGTGTTGAGGAACTCGCTGCCCTTCTGGAGGGAGAGGATGTTTTCACATGTAAATCTCACGTCTTCTTATGGATGGAAATGTCTCTTGGCACCTTCTGCAGTCTCATATATATGAAAGTTTTCCTGCATGACAACCCAGACATCTTGACCAGAGTGTATCAGTGGAAGGATGGAAATGTCCACCCCTGTGTCCTCCACCAAGAGGGAATTGTGTCTCCTAAAGCATTTCTCAGAATGACTGAGGGCCAAAGGCTTCACAAGGCAATTTCACCTGCATGGCTGAAATCTCTTTTCCCTTGTCATGCTACAAACAGCCATCGTGAAGAGAACCCAGCTGGACATCCCAACCCTACCACGCTGAACCTGGTAATGAGCAGAAGTTACCTCAGGTCCTTTCCAGTGATGACACCATCTGAGCTTGTCCTTGTAGAAGAGGCTCACTGATAGGGCTGTGAACCAGACTTGAAGGGGGACAGGGATCATTTCCAGCTTGCCCGTGACAAGCTGTGGGAGGACAGGCCATGGTTAGA
>NW_010392054.1:0-878 GCF_000710305.1 Buceros rhinoceros silvestris | reverse complement strand
GCAACGCGGGATGGGAGCAGCCGGTTCTCCTCCAGGCGGCTGGTTTGTTTGGGCAATGACCACTGTGGCTGCAGGTGCCTGTTTTCTACTCCTGGAGAGAGCAAGAAGCTTTTAGCATTCATTGTATTTACCACCACCACCACCCCTGCCCCCCACCTCCCGTGTCAAGAAACTTTTGGCATCTGCTTAAGCTCTGGGTCCTGGAAATCTGTGTGCTCCCACCCTGCAGCCTCACACACAGACCGTCCCCATGGGGTGTCCCAGCTCTGCAGAAAGGCCTGAAACAGCCAGATTTTGGGCTCAGTTCCTTTGCGTGGAACTGCTGCTTAAGCTCTGGGTCCTGGAAATCTGTGTGCTCCCACCCTGCAGCCTCACACACAGACCGTCCCCATGGGGTGTCCCAGCTCTGCAGAAAGGCCTGAAACAGCCAGATTTTGGGCTCAGTTCCTTTGCGTGGAACTGCTGTGGCAGTGCAACCCCCCTGACCCCGTGCACCAAGCTTGCACAAAAGACAGGCCTTGTAGCAGCACCTGAAAAACACCTGGAGCTACTCCCTCTCCCCGGGAATATTGGTGCCTTGGAGTCTGGGTTCCGTTAGCGGCTTCCTGCCTGGATTTCCTGACAGTGACTACAGTAAACACTCGACCAGGGTATAAATGGAGCCCTGCCGGAGAACCACTTTGAATTGATCCTCCTCGAGCAGTAGGTTGTGTGGTTGGAGACTCTTCCCTCGAGTCAGAAGCTGGCCAAGCATACTTCCCAGGACCCCACCTCGAGTCGGGACGCCGCCCAAATGTTCATGCCTGTGACTGAGTGACCCTTACCCCGGTGTTGGTAAGCGACCCATTTGGTATCATCAGGTGAGAGATTCTCCCCTT
>NW_010392053.1:350-841 GCF_000710305.1 Buceros rhinoceros silvestris | reverse complement strand
TTTCCTGCTACAAGCCATTTTTATTAACTGGTAGCTCTCCTGCTCTCATTTATTCTTGTGAGTAGTTTTTTTCCAACGATAATTCCTGGGCCCAGCTCAGCCCCCCGCTCCCTGCCGGCAGTGTTGCCCCCAGGGTCTGCTCTACCAGCCTTTGCTCATTTGCTCTCCTGACTTTCTCTGGCTTCTCACACAATGGCATTACACATCTCCTCAAGGCTTAGGAAGGGCTGTAGGGCCACCAGCAAGCAGCAGCAGCAGCAAGAGGAGGATCAAGTACCAATAGCTCTTCCGCACATCAGCACTGCCCCCACTGCTGCTTCCCCCCACCCCATCTTTCTCCTGCCATCTTCTTGAGATCCTACTGACAGCAGCAGTCCCAGAGACACCGCAATCACCCCCCCACTTTTAGGAGATGTGACTCCAGTTCACTTGAGAAATGGTTTTTTACATCTGCAAACAGGGACAGCCCGGGAGAGAGCTGCCCTAGCCTC
>NW_010392053.1:0-225 GCF_000710305.1 Buceros rhinoceros silvestris | reverse complement strand
ATCCGTGGAGGTAGCTGCCCTAGCCTCTGTGATTTGCAGAGGTTAAATTGCTTTTGAATAAGGAACAGACAAAAGGTGAACAAGTTTCCTGTGCCATCATTCTTCTGCATGACAGATTTGACTGGTGTAGCTCACACTGCACCTGCATAGTATTTTATTCTCATCTGACCACAACCACAGAAAATTCCTACCAAGAAGCATTTTAAAATTTTACTTTAATAAAAC
>NW_010392052.1:438-683 GCF_000710305.1 Buceros rhinoceros silvestris | reverse complement strand
GTGTGGAACGTGGTTCTTTTGGGGGGGGGGTGTCCCCAGCCGGGGCAAGATCCTCCAGGGACCCCAGGCCCTGCTGGGTCCCCCAAGCTCAGTGCCTGCTCTTCCCCTTCCCCCCCACCCCAATCTGCCAGTTCACTGCACATCACTGGATCCTTGACCCTGCAGGATCCTTCAAACACTCCAAAACCTAGGGTCCACCAGGGACCTCCCCCCACCACCACCACCCCCGACTCCTCAAGCAATGC
>NW_010392052.1:0-223 GCF_000710305.1 Buceros rhinoceros silvestris | reverse complement strand
ATCCATTTGCATCCCCACCCATCAAATTCCCCAGACCCTGCTGGGTCTCACCACCCCATGGGGTCCCCCAGATCCTGCAGGGTCCCAACCCATCAGATTCCCCTGGACCTCTTTAAGGACTCCAGATCCTGCTGAGTTCCCACACCCCATTAGGATCCCCCCAACCCTGCAGGGCCCCAATGGATCAGAGTTCCCAGGACCCGCTCAAGGACCTCCAACCCTG
>NW_010392051.1:1283-1510 GCF_000710305.1 Buceros rhinoceros silvestris | reverse complement strand
TTGTGTGTGACCGGGATGGCCCCTCCCGTCGTTTCCTTTGGTAAACCCTTGAGCGAGTTCTCCAGCCAGCGGCAGAACGTCTGCGGGAGGCAGCGGAGGGACAGCTCAGGACCCGCGTCCCGGCCCCAGCCGGCTGGAGGTTCAGGTTGCGGCCCCCCCCGCGCCCCGCTCACCGGCCGGTCGATCTGCATGATCTCCCAGAGCACCTCGGCGACGTCGGGCAGGGT
>NW_010392051.1:671-937 GCF_000710305.1 Buceros rhinoceros silvestris | reverse complement strand
GCGCGGATGGCGTGTCCCCCCCAGACTCACGTCGTTGGCCACACCGGTGTGGATGAGGTCGCGCAGGAACTTCATGACGCTGCAGTTGGCGTCCCGGTGGTCCAGGGTGGTGGCAGCGATGGCCCACTGCAGGATGGGGATCATCACCTGGCTGCGGAGCAGGGTGACGGGGCTGCGCTGGATGAACCTGCCCGGGCAGACAGACAGACAGACAGGCAGATGGACGTTACCAGCGCGCACTCACCCGCCGTCCCCTGCGTGCTGGG
>NW_010392051.1:0-477 GCF_000710305.1 Buceros rhinoceros silvestris | reverse complement strand
GGCAGCGGGGTTGGGGTGTCCCCGGGCAGCGGGAGAAGGTGACGGGTGAGCGCGGGTACCTGGCCGCCAGTCGGAAGAGGTCGTCCACAGTGTCCGGGTGGTTCTGGAGGCCGTTGGGCTGCTCGAGGAGCTGGAAGGTGGGTATGCACAGGGCCTGCGAGAGGGTCACAGCGGATTAGCCTCTCCTGGTGCTGGTACGACACACTCCCCCAGGCAGCCCCTTCCTCACCAAGCAGCGCCCCCAGCAAGAACCTGCTCACGGGTTCTGCTTCAACCGGAAACTTCTCCCTGAGCTCTGTTCACCCAGCCCCAACTTCCACTGGAGCAGAGCGGTGCTGGGACCAGCCCAGGTCTGGGTGGAAACGGCTCTGCTTCACCTGAACCCCCTGGGCACCCAAGGCCCAGACCACAGAAGGTTCCGGCACATGGAAGTAAGAGCAGCCGTGAAGCTGGGGCAGGGGCTGGAGCACAATGTGC
>NW_010392050.1:2263-2966 GCF_000710305.1 Buceros rhinoceros silvestris | reverse complement strand
CTGGGGAAGCTGCTCGGGGGGCAGATGTCCCGACTCATGGCCTAGATGACCTTGAAGGGCCCCCTCCCACCCAAACCAGTCTGTGATCCTGTGGTCCCAGGCACTGGGAGCTGCTGGGTGACTTGTTGCCATCAGAGCTGCTGCTGTCCTTGGTGGGTGCTCAGAGCTTGGCTGCTGCCATTGCTCACTAAAAGCGGCTCTTCTGTCCCCCACGCAGCTGTGATACACCTGACGGACTCGGAGCACAAGCTGCTCCCCATGCACTTCGCCGTGGACCCCGGGAAGGAGTGGCAGTGGGGGAAGGACGACAGCGACAACGTCAAGCTGGCCAGGTTGGTCATCTGCGCACCCTCGCAGCCGGAGCGCTGGTGGCTCTGACCCCAGCTGGGGGTTTCTTGTGCCTGGGTGAAGTTGTGCTCAGGGTACGAACCTGTTTGAGGATGGAACAGCTTTTTTATGTGATTTTGGGAGGTTTCGGGTAGGGCTGTGATGTCTCATCACCTTCATTCCCACAAGGTGATCGCTCCAGACCCTAGAGCTCAGAAACAAGACGCAGCAGGGGGCTGCCTGTAGAATTCCCCCAAAACCTGGTGTCTTTTCCACTCCCCCATCCCCGCTCTGAGATAACAAACCCTCTGAGCGTGGGCCCGGAGCTCGCCCTCGGACGCCCCGCTCTTGGCTGCCGTGTCCTGCCTTGGCGGTA
>NW_010392050.1:346-2140 GCF_000710305.1 Buceros rhinoceros silvestris | reverse complement strand
GGGACCAGTTTCCTGTTATTGAGCCCAAGGGTGGGTGGAGCGGCCAGAGAGCTGGAAGCGCCACTTGTCCCTCGTCTGGCTTTGGGTCAGGAAACCTGGAAACCTCCACGGTCCAAGGGTGAAAACTCCGCGCAGGTTTTGCCTCATTTTAAGGGGTTTGGAGCCAGCAGAAGACTCTGGCCCCCTCTGTGGTTTTAGTGGAAAGAATTATTATTGTTTGACGAGTGGAAATTCTTGAGAAAACCTGTTTTTTCTGCGGTTGTTTTTGTGGAGAGGAGAATCATCTTGAAACCAGCTCTGCTCAGGTCGGTGATGTCTGCTGCTGGGTTACTTCATGTGCGGGTGAGATTATTCATGGAGTTAACTTACAGAATCAGTCTGACGTTCAGCGATCCCCTTGATCCACCTCGGGCCTCACTGGAAGGGTCGGAAGGCCACAGAAATGCCGCTTTTTGCACCGCTGCCACCTCGACGCAGCTGCCCCCGCTGGGTTAAAACATGCTTTTAGGATAAATAACCACAGAGAGAGAACCTCCGCTGTGAGGGGAAACTCGACCCTAACGGGGGTTTTAATCCTTGTTTTAAATTTTAGCGTGACGCTGTCCCTGGAAGCGAAGCTGCACCTGCTGCACAGCTACATGAATGTCAAATGGATCACGTTGCCTTGTGACATGCAGGTAACGGGACGAGGGGTATTTTCTTCGCTCTTTAATTATTCAGAGCCCCTCTCTGCAGGGCAGCAGCCCTGGACTCCTCCCTGGCTCGCTCTCCTTATGCCCACTAGCGCTGCTCTGAACAGAGAAACGACTCGTTTCTTGTGCCCGTGCTTTTCCCAGAGTTTTTCATGCCCATTTTTGCTCTTTGTGGCCGTCGCCTGGCCTGCGGGGCAGCTCCTGTGTCAGTGGCAGGCAACAAGGACGATGCTGTTCCTTCCAAGACAAACCCGAACCGTTGGTTTAAGCCACCAGAGGCTGCCTCAAGACCCTCGTTTGACTGTCATTTTCCTGGGACCTTCCCTGGGCAGGAAAGCTCCCGTCCGCTCCCAAACACTGCCACCCGTCCCTGTCTCGGTCCTGTCGATGCACATCGACAGTTCGTAGGGGGTCGGAGGATGCCGTGCCCCAGGGAAGCGGGTGCCCGTGGGTTCCCAGAGTGGGGATTTGTTGGCCCCCTCCTCACCAGCACACCCCCTTCTTCTCCTGTAGCTTTGCCCCTGAAACCTCGGGCAAATTGAGGCACTTATGGATGTGCAGGACGCTGCGGGAGACGTGTCACGCTGAGCGTTGTCTCTGTTCTCTGAGCAAGCACCTGCTTCTCTGCTTCACCTCCAGCCTGAGGGCTCTTATCTGAGGAACGTGCTGGACTTTGATTTCTCTGGTTTTCTCTCCCCAGGCGCCTTTGGCCCAGCCGGAATCCCCTACAGCCTCCGCGGGCGACGACGCTCGTTCAGCCGCTGAGTCGGGCGAGTCGGACAAGGAGTCGGTGTGCAGCAGCTCGGCGAGCAACGGGGGCAGCAGGGGTTGCAAGGACAAAGAGAAACCAAAGAAAGACCGGGACAAGGAGAAGGAGAAAAAGCGGGCGGACTCGGTGGCCAATAAGCTGGGCAGCTTCGGCAAGACTTTGGGAAGCAAACTGAAAAAGAACATGGGCGGCCTGATGCACGGCAAAGCCATCAAGGGAGGCGTGAGCAACGGGCAGGGCGATACCCTGGAGAAGAAGAAGAAAGGATCCGTGAAGGCGAGGAAGGGCAGCAAAGAGGAACCTTCCCCAGGAGACCCGTCAGCTCCGCTGGAG
>NW_010392050.1:0-222 GCF_000710305.1 Buceros rhinoceros silvestris | reverse complement strand
CTCCCAGGGAGAGCGGCCGCTGAGAAGCCGCCGGCCCCCTACAAGTACAGCAACGACGTACGGCTGAGCCTGAGCATCCTCCGCGCCGCCATGCAGGGCGAGCGCAAGTTCATCTTCGCCGGCCACCTCAAGACCAGCACCCGGCACCAGTACCAGGAGGAGATGATCCAGCGGTACCTCCTGGATGCTGAGGAGCGCTTCCTGGCCGAGCAGAAGCAGAAG
>NW_010392049.1:585-5188 GCF_000710305.1 Buceros rhinoceros silvestris | reverse complement strand
ATAATTTTTATATAACATGAAATAAAAGTGATTATCAATTAGAAAAAGAAAAAAAAAAAATGCATCCCAGAACCTTATCACAAGAATTTGTAAGGGAAAGGGGTACGTGCCTGAGAAGGTGTGCAACTGCCCTTTCGCAAATATATCTGCAATGGGAATCCTTGTTTCAGAGAAAAGCAACTGTGATACGTAGGTTATAATGACTTCTTGAATCCATTGCGGTGTTTGATATCAGTTACAAATCGTTTCCAGACAGAAGACATGCATGGTTATTGTGCCCTAAGGTTGTTTCAAGAGTCAAGATGAGGTAAGTGTTAAAGAATTTGTGTTTAAACAACAGAGAAGTATTCCAAATATCACGTGAAATGTTTGTGGATAAATTTGTCCATTAGATAATTTGGTTCTAAAAAGCATAATTAAGACCAAGTTCTCTAGCACTTTCTCCAAAATAGCAGTATCTTTTACATCTGCTGGCCGTCTTCTGCCAAGACAAATAAAGCACAAACATGAAAAGAATAGCAAATTGCTGGCAATTCTTTTCTTTTTGCAAACACTGCTTTGAATTAAACAGCAACATTAAATCTGGCTCCCAGTTTCTGATTAAGCAAGCATGTGACTGCTTGAAATGGCCTTAGTACACCTACTGTTTTGAACCTAATGAAACCAACAGATACAAATGAAACCTTCTCTAACCTCAATCCATCAGACAGCTGACAAGCAGGAGGTTAAGAAGAGATACTTCCCCAGCTTCCCACAAATCACACTATTGGTAAATACACTGAGAATTTTAATGAATATTGCATTTCTCCCAATTTTCAAAGTCCAGGGAAACATTTTTAACTCTGGTTTAGCAAACCAAGTTTTGGAAATTGCTTGCATTGACCGCTTGACAGCCTGCACCAGCAATTCCAGATGAATTAGCATGCAACGTCTCTAGGTCTAACATGTTTTAACTTGATTGACATCAGAGGAACTACATTGAGGGAACTTACTCAGCATTAGTACAAGCGAAATAAGAAGCCTGTATTAATGGAGCTTAGTCAGTCATCAAGAGCAGCAAGATGTCTGTATTTGGAGTGCAGCAAAATTGTTTTCAGAATGGAATTGAATTAATTTTCATGTCTAAGCAGGAATTAACTGGGGTCATATTTGCAACAATCATCCAATTTATATACCAGCAACCAACTTAGAACTGCAGTATTTTGAGTACCAGATTGTAGATGAATAAAATTTTTCTTGAATGGCAAAGATAATACAAACACTAGCAAGCTGAGACAGTCACCTTCTTTTGTCCCAGACAAAGATTATGGATACAGTATTTATATACATTGACACTGAGTATGCGCCCATATGTTTTGATGCAGTGAAAAGTAGTCACTCATATCAAAATTTTTATGTTTGCCCAGCATTAACAAAAATCTACTACATCAGATGAGAGCAACATTGCTATTTTCAGCAGAAATGCCATAGACTTAACGCATCTGGACGGTGAGCAGCAGTCTCTGCAAAGCCATGTAGTCATTTTTCTGTTGGTTTTGTTGGGAGGTTTGCTTAGAAGTCTCTGAAACATATATTATGCTTTTCGTAATACTTAATTCTCTCTCCAGAGCTGCCAGACTGGCTTTCAACATGCAGTAAATACATACCTCAAAGCACTATAAAATTAATGAATGTTCCAAAATCATATCTTTTGACCTGAGAGTCTGGAAAAACATATGGCATACTTTAAAGCAGTGATGACCCAGCTCTCTAAGAAACAATGCATGTTGCCTGTGGCCAGTGTTAAAATGAAGAAGCAGTTAACCTGGATTTGAAGCGTGAGAATTATGGCAGCTGATGTCTTCTTCCAACCTGATACATCAGTCAAGGACAGTAACAAACAAGAGTCTCAGCAAATGTCAGATCTGAGAGCAAACTCCATTTAAAGCATTAGATTATAAGAGACAATACCTCTAGACTTGTGTTACGAAAAAGCTTTCTTATCTAGTAATCACTGACTATTTTATAGACCTCTTTAGGAATTGGACTCTTGGTTGTAGACGTATTAAACTTAGCCTATGATATAGCACAACATGAAAAATAATACAAGGAAGTGGTATAAAATAAATTACTGAATTATTATTAAGACTAGGATGTTGTTAAGAAATGGTGAAAATACCATTAAGAACATTAAGAAATGCTATTAAAAAAGTACAAATAGAGCTTAGCAAAACAATATTAAGAAATATATGCAGTATGTGTATATATATGCCCAGTTGGGTTTTAGCCTGCTAGTGAGTATGTCACTAGAAACCTGAGGAGATAAGAAGAAGAATCAGGTTGGGCTTTTCCACTGTCAGGAAGTCAGTTCAAGAAGAACGAGCAGCACGTGGATTTATTTTATGTAGTATAAGATTGGATTAGAAATAGACACGATTATTCGGTGGTTGCTTTAGCAACTAGTATGTTGTTGTAAGACTGGATCAGTAAATACAAAGAATAGCCAGGGGATAGGAAAGTGCTGATTCTTCTTCATCAGCTCTATAGACAGTTTGGGTGTTCTATTTTTGCTATACTGAGCCTGTTCTGAATGTCTCTATCACACAGGCAGTTTGAAGCTGACCAAAGGACCAAACGCTGTTTTGGATCACTTTGTCACCTCTGAGGTTGGAGTGCATTTGGGGTATATCTGGAGTGAAGGCTCCAGTTAGTTTCCTCTCTAACGGCAATGTTTCACGCGCATCAAATTTGTTCTGCAAACTGAACTGAAACCAGGGAGTTCCCTTCAACATTATACTACTACTCTGAAACAAAACTCAATTTAATTTACCTTATATAGATGACAATTTTTATATAAAATAAGATTATATATTGTTAGCAATACTCAACAATATTTATAATATAGTTGAATTTATAGTATGGTTTATAATCTATATTTATATAGATTGAAGTACTGACAAAATAATTTAAAAAGAGGAGTTCTTCTTCAAGACAGTGTTCCTCCAGGGTTCTCATCTACAAATACCCTAAGACTTTCCGTATAACTACATTTCTAAAATTAAATAAATTAGATAATTTTTTTTCTCCATGAAGGTGGCCACCTGTTAACACTCTTTAACCTAGTATTTTTACTTTTTGTCTAAACATATATTCTTTTTCCTTAGCATTTTGCACACATTCCTGAAACATACCATCAGTGCCAAACTACATGAGATATTCTATGTCTTATTCATATTGCATCGGTTTTTGTCTTCTCAGATTACTGAGTTTTTCAAAGCACTATCTAAAATTCTTCTTTTTTTGTTGTAATAGTCCACATTCCTGAATTCTTCCTGTTCCCAGTTAATATCTGGGGGTAAACAAAGCAGATCTTTGAAACAGAGTCAAACAGTAACTTCAATGCGTTTTCCGCTACCACGTTAGCGTAGAAGAAACATTGTTTTGACAATTAAATACTTTCTGATTTCAACAGCACTTCATCTTCCCGTTTGTTTGGAGGAAAGTACGGGAGCAAAATACAAGAGCAGCTGTCAAGAGACTCACGCAATGACACGTTCGTGATGAGATATGGGACTATCCTGAGATCACTCACCAAATCAAGCTCAGCTGAGTTTATCGTGGGTCGATTGATGAGAAAATGCTGTCAGTCTTACAAGGAAAACTTTGTCCTTTAATGAATTTAAGAAAGAGCAATTCAGTTGTCTGAAGACATTAGGATAAAGGACACCAGTTCTAAGAGCTCCAGTTTTCTTTTTTTAAGCCTTGAAATTCATGTTTCAGCCTACCAAAGCCCAGCTCCCAGGTCTGCTCAAGGCTAAATCTGAATGACAACAAGTACTGAGCACTGACCACTGCCATCATACATTGGTGTCCCTGGAGGCCTTGGCATGGCCATACTGATTGTGGAATTCAATACAAAGGAGAACAGTCAACTTTTTTCATAGCTACAGATCCAAATTATGTACAGGGAGACACTACTGGTAACTATTCACAGGACAGCCTTAGGAAAGAGAAACAATACTTAGGGAAAAGGAAGTTCTCCATGTGAGTAGGAGCTCACATTTCTGATAATCACTTGTGGATAAAATGGATAAAACATATCTTCAAAAGCCAAATGACCAAACTGATATCTGGTTCAAAACTGAAGATTTATCTGCTCTATCATATTTTATTTTTGAATGTGCAGTTCAGAAAGCATATGATACAGATAAGGAAGTGAGAAGTTGATATTTATTTTATTTTGTTATATAAAACAATATAAAAATAAAAATAAATATAAATATATAAAATTTAAGTGAAAAGAGGAGTTTGCTTCAGAGGAAGAGATAGCAAAGACAGCTTTCCCATTTCTAAAAATGGGAAAAGACGGTAAGTAGAGTAATTTTAAAATTTGCATCTCCGATTTATTGTTAAAAACCCTTTCATGTTATAAATTTTTTTTGTTAGTATTTTGAAGATTTGAGGGTTTTTTAATATTTTTCCAGATTTTGGTAACAAGATACAATTGAAGATTATTTTGAATGGATTTATTTTCATATTTTTAAAATATTTTTTTTTCTTGCATATATTTTTTTCAAAGTTAAGCAAATATAGTAAGGTAGAAACGTGGAAAGCAAATGCATTT
>NW_010392049.1:0-220 GCF_000710305.1 Buceros rhinoceros silvestris | reverse complement strand
ATCACACACAAAGAATATGTATCATATAAATTTCCATTCAACATTTTTATAAAGTCATAAAAACATAAAAAGATAATAACCCCAGTTCTGTAGCCTTCACATTTACAGGTTGGTATTATTCTCACCATTCTCATTGCATTAGAGAACAATACAGGACCTTTCCTGTGGATAATTTGACATCCGTGTATGTCTGCACATTTTCTTGTCAGATATTTTTTCA
>NW_010392048.1:415-668 GCF_000710305.1 Buceros rhinoceros silvestris | reverse complement strand
CCGGATGATGATTCTGTGATTCTGTGAAAAAGAATATTTTGAAATCCAGAGATATTTAAAAACCTGTCCACAGAGGATGAGGAGATTCAGAAACTGAAGAGGTGAAATAGTGCTCCTCTGCTTCAGGAATAAAAGAACACATCAGGAAGCAAGAACAGCTCCCAGGGGATGGAAGCCAGACTGTTTCATACCCGAATTCGCAATTCCACCAGAAGTTAAATACTTCACCTATTCAGTTAAAAAACCCCCACAG
>NW_010392048.1:0-223 GCF_000710305.1 Buceros rhinoceros silvestris | reverse complement strand
CCCCTCCCCGCGGGGCAAGCTACAGCAAATACACTAAGCAGACTCAAAAGCGTATGCGCTTTCAGCAGGCACTTCCTAACTTGCCTTTCGAAAACCACTGCTTTGGCGTAACATGACATATTTGCATTATAGATGTATATGAAACGTATACAGACGTATTCCTGTGCGCAGGAATGAGCAGGGAGTTGTAAACCACACCCGACCGACACCAAGACGCGTACCC
>NW_010392047.1:1035-1283 GCF_000710305.1 Buceros rhinoceros silvestris | reverse complement strand
GGGACCGGGGCCGGGGCTGGGGCTGGTGATTCACAAGATGTGACAAGGGCAGCGGAAAATGATGGATAGGAGGTGGGTAACTCCGCTCCCCAGCTGGGCTCCGCTGGTGATACTGGAGGCGAGAGGACGTCCCCAGCTATTTATCATCTTTCCCCAGGCCTCTGTAGGGCTGTGAACACCCAGTGTCCGGCACACGCTGGGCGGATTAACCCTTCCCGAGGATGCCCGGGGGCAAGTCCCTGCTGCCG
>NW_010392047.1:399-822 GCF_000710305.1 Buceros rhinoceros silvestris | reverse complement strand
GCGCGCATGGGGGGCTGCTGCTGCTCTGAGGACACAGGCTGGTTCTCGGTGGAAAACAGGGTCGTTCCCTTTTTCCAGGTTTTTTTTAGCTTGGGGCGGGCAGGGAGGGCTGTGCAGGGTGGGCAGCACCGGGCAGGCTGAGGTCAGCAGCTCATCACAGGAGTGAGGGTGGTCATCCCCAGCATCGCCCGTGCAGGGAGCGGAGGTAACGGGGGGCAGCTGGGAACCCCCCGGGCCCCAGGCATTGCCGCTCCCTCCCGCAGCTCCTCCCCCAGCGCCGCATTATTAGATTTGGCAAAATATTAGGGAAGTGTTTGGAAGGTTAATTAACACAAGGCACAGCAGCATGGGAACGCGGAGTGGCCAGCGGGTTCGCCCCCGTCCCGCCGGGTTCAGGATGGCGAGCTTGAAGAAAACCTTCCC
>NW_010392047.1:0-223 GCF_000710305.1 Buceros rhinoceros silvestris | reverse complement strand
CACCCGCTGCCTTTTCGGTCTCCTCGGCGCAGGATTAGACCTGGCAGCGTCCAACATCAGGGCACAAAACCCTCAGAGCATCCCCACCACGAGGCTTCCCAGTTATCCCAGCTCTGTAGGTACCGGGTGTATGGGAGAGCTGCTTCACCAGTGGGGAAACTGAGGAAGGAAGCTACGGGGGGAGCTGGGCTGGGGCTCGGCCCATACACAGCAGATGCTGCTG
>NW_010392046.1:0-12870 GCF_000710305.1 Buceros rhinoceros silvestris | reverse complement strand
AATAGTAAATAAATAATTTGTTTATTAAATAATAATTAGAAAATACAACATTCTTATTGAAATAATAAACAGAATTAGAAGAATTTGCGGGAGGTGAAGTCCTTTGAGTAAATTGACTGAATTGGGTATCTGCACTGACACGCCATTTTTATCAGGGTTTACAGTACAGAGGTTTTGCGCAGCAAATGGGAAAGACTCTGAAAAAGTACAAATAACCATATATGCAGAACAGAATTTCGGCTGTGAACACAGCCAAAACGTAGGGTTCTTCAGATCCAAGGATCTGGCCCAGTGACACGGTGTGTATTTGAGAAACACCAGTCTCTGATTCAGAAACATTTAATGCCTTCAAAAACTGTTCATCATATCAGGGGAAACTTCGGTGCGGCCATTTGCTTGAAATGGCTTTAATGTAAGGTAAAATTCAAGCCTGACAATCAAACGTCGCCATAAACTGCGAATTGCATCCACATGTTGTGAGTTACCTACATATTTGACTACGGGAACTGCAGAAGTATGTTAGTTGCAAAACATCACTAACAACCTCCTAATTAATAGCTCTGGCACCCTGTTGGAAACACTGCCCAGCTCTGTGGGCATTCTGCATCCACACCTTTGAATCTTTCTAGACTACTTGAAAAAACATTCAAGTATATTTATTCAAGACGTATTAAAAGCCTAATAAGTGTTATAATAAATAATTTGCTTCTTCACAGATTAATTTTAACACTGACTTATTTTACCACACTGATAAAAATCTATCTCTATCTCAAATATTATTCAAGCTGCCTCAGGATCTGCCACTTTTTTTTTTTCTAAGTTTATTTTTCCTTTATTTCTTTCTTTTGCTCCCAGTGTTTTAGATGAGGATCTTTTTATCTCTGCCCCAAGCTTTATGCAGTAGCAGTCTTGAATGCCGTATCAGAGCCTATTTCTGAGAACTGGAACAATGTCTCTGACAATACGTATTAGCAGCCTGGCACTTTCCTCGAGATGAAATTTCTGTGTGCTTCAGACAATAGACAATGGTAGGAAAGTTGGACAGACACTAACGAAGGGCAGTATTCATCTGGTCTTCTTGAAAACCATTTTGGTGCTGCAAGGAGAAGATGACAGAGGGCAGAAATACCTGAAGAGTCAGCTGAGGAACAGGAAGAGTATTGTACTTCCTCTGGACAGACTGACCCAATCGACTGAACAAAAGGGGAAGACGGCAGAAGGGAACGGGCCCAAAAATCATGGGATTGAGCCATATTATCAAGACGTCAAACCGTGAAAAGAGTGTGAAACAATTTGACTGTAAATGCTGGCCTCTACAGGAAAACACCAAAAAAAAAAGAAAAAAAGAAAGGAAAAAAAGACAGGCAAGAAAGACTTGTTCATTTATGAGCATAACTACACCCTTACTGACACTCTAAACACTCGCTGGAAACAATCTCCTAATGGAAAAATGAAAATGTGTGGTTTATAAAAACATACTGAGGCAGGACAGAAGAGACAGAACTGGTTAAAGGAAATCCACGTGTTACACCAGGCAGACTCGACTACCGTGATAGCTGAGCGCCACAGTCCTGGATAACGGACTTCACACATTTGGTAGAAATACCACGGAGATACGATGCAGTTGATAACACTGATTTAACTGACAGCTTTACCTTTCAGAAAAATTTCATTGACTAGTTTTCACTCTGGTGAACTAAAGGTTGTGGGCTACCTGCAATCTTATGCTGGGTGCTGTGCTGGTTTGTGTTCAGGGTATCATCACCAAAAAGCCTCTCTAAGATGTTTTAGAGACATCGACCATATAAAATATTAGCCTTAGTGGCATGGGGCATCCATACCATATGGTTTTTTGATAGCTACCAGTTCAGAAGCAGAAAATAGCCCCCCTTATTGAATTTATGTTTGTTCACCACTGATAAATTTACAACTTCTCCACAGACTGTCAGGCCCTAACAATTCACTCTTTAATCCTCCTACAATTTACAGATATGCCTTCCACACTATTACTACCATACCCCTTTGAGAAACTGAACATTAATTTAGGTCACAGGTATAGAAGAATTTGATCTGCCTTATTCCTTAGTAGTGGCAATGGCTCATTTTCTCTACAAACATCTTGACAATTAAATCTACTGGAAAAATACACTTCCCTTCCTGTCAAATAGTACCTTTTAAATAAGGCATTGCCATTAATTGATCCACTCTGTGAGGGTTAGAGACTCTCTGAGGGCATTTTTGTTCTAATCTGAGGGCTTTCAGGGGTGCTCCTGGCAGGGACTCTCCTCTTCACCCACTGAGCATCTACGCTGTAGCGGACCACGGACCTCCAGTCTCAAAGGGGTTCTACAGGAACAGCCCTAAGAGTAGCAATACATTATACCTTCCTTGCTAAAGACTCTTTTTCAAAGCCGTCCAGCCAAACGTAACCAAACACCTGTCTGAAGTATTAGCACAATTTTAGAGAGTTTCTACTAAGGGGAGGAGGAAGAATACCTCTTTTTAGGAGTCTTGCTTGCTATCACACCGTCACATCGAAGGGACACAGCGCAGCTCCTTGCACAAGCTAGTCTGCACTCACAGCTTCTTCCAGAAGTGCATGGCCACAGCACCCTGAGATCTGACACAGGCTGTCACACTCATCTGAACTCCGTAATTATGGGAAGTCTTCCTGCGCTCTCCTGGTACTGCACTACGCTACACAGTGTAAGCACATCCAGGGCATCCCCTGCCTCACAGGGCAAATTCTGGACCTGGTAGAGCCCAGCACCCTCAGGAGAACTTGCCAGTGGGGAATTTAAATTTTGTTGTATGTATTTTCTCCAAATCTCAGTTTGAGAACAATTCCCTGTTTTCACTCCAGACTGGCACATGTTCCGCACAAACCCTGTTGCCTCTTTGCATCTCTTGAAGCTGAAAGCAGCATTATTTACACCAAAGGGACAAGCCTTGGGCATTTTACATCCCCCCCATCTCAGCATGAAGTTCCTGTTAAACGGCGCAGTTCCCATTTGGGGCTTGACAAGTTTCTCCCTGCAGCTGGCTATTGAACAATGACAATTCTCCCACTTCACCTCAAAACCACAAAGCCAGTGCAGGAATCACCCAGAAACACACTTGAATTCCACAAAGCTCTTCCCTATCAGACCTTCACCTATCAGACATGGGACCCAGGGGCTCACAAAGGAATTATCAACTACTCAGTCCCAAATTTTTATGCATGTATTTGCATCTCGTATTAATAACATCCAAAAGAAATTCCCAATCATTCTGACGGCTGTTTCTTAAACAAAAATGGAGAAAGAGAACATAAAATGTGAAGCAATTGTTATCTTACAGGTAAGCACCCAGGGGAGAGCTGTTTCTCCACCGACAACATTTCAAATTTAAACACCAGTGTTTCTATGCATTCGTTGTTTGGATGCTTGGAGAGGAAAGCTTACTAGAAAACTGACTGAAGTTTCCCCCTTGTGCTTCACAGTGAACAAAAAATACCACTGCCTGTCATCTCCCATGTCTGGCTGGTCACAGGCATCAGGAAATAAACTGCAATAAATCATGAGGTTAGCCTTAAAATCCACCCGGTTTCCTAAATCCCAAGCACAATACAGGTAAGCGGAATTGTCTGGATATTTTGTTTACAACTCTTGTTCTTCTGACCTCTGGAGTTCTTCACTTTTCAAGTTGTTCTATGCAAGGCTGAGGACTAACCATTTCTTTAGCAGATCTGGCTATCTAAAAGGCTGGCTTCCTATGGGTGCAGGAGCTGTGTTACTGCTCAGTTAAGCTATGTACAACTATTTCTGTTTCCAGCGTTGCACATTTCTGCGCCACAGAGACCTGTGATCCTGCAAAGATTTATTATAACCCCTCTGTTCACTTCAAGCACTCCCAACGGTTTGACTGAATTTCTCATTGGGGGTTTCCCACAGGGCATAAATTCAGTCTCTGCAGGAGCAGTCACGAGGGAGCAGCGTGAGCAGGGCTGTGCCGTGACTGGAGATGAGCCAGGAACCAGGGGTGACCCAGCACAGGCCACGCCGTCACTGACAGGGTGCTCTCCTGCAGGGTCTGAACACGGGGCAGAGGCAGGCGGTCACAGCCATGAATTCCATCAACAGCCTCAGACAAGGCAAAGTAATCAGCCAGTTCCAAGGTCCATCCAGCAGACAAGACTGAGGCAGGACTGGAGGCAGGACTATGACATGGGTCCGTCCACAAGGCAAGGGGAGAGGTAGACATGCCCACAGTACAGCTCAGGAGAGGACTGGGTGCCAAGTCCTGAGCTGAAACAGGGCTCCTGGGTAAAGGGCAGAAGCCGGTTGGGGCCAGTAAGGCTCATTAGTGCCCAAAGAACTCTGACAGCCACAGGCTTTGGGGGAAAGCTCAGGCACAGTCCTGACCCCATAAAAGTGAAAGAAAATGCTGTCATTGACTTCCATGAGGTCAGGATCCACGCGATGTTTTTCTTTTCCAGGTCCTGTGACAGATGCCCTTCTGTCACGTATCAAATGAACAGATAAAAGTGATAAACGTTAACCAAAGCCATGTGGCACTCAAAGCACCACGTAGTCACAGCTGTTAAGGATATTAGCACTGTATCAACCACTAACATAGTAAAAATTGCCGTTGTGTTTCTGGCCAACACCGGAAGGTTTTGAAACTTTTTTTTTGTACGGCCAGCTGCCAACAGTGGCACGGGAGCGCTAACACACCGCCATTTCATTTCAAGGCTAATACTGAAAAACAGGGGAAATCTGCATTTATACAGAGCTATAAAGGCCAAAGAAAAGATCCCTCTTGCTTTTGGCAAGTTTTGGATAAAGTAGCACATGCATCATTTTCATGAGTGAGAGTGATGTTGCCCTCTGCTGGGTAACGCACAGCCAGAGCAAAGCCTCAGCAGGCTCAAGCAGAACCAGCCCACGTTTTTCAGTACTAGAATCTCTGCAAACACCAGGTGATCCAGCTTTGCTGCACCCTGAGGAGAAAGGAGCGCACTGTCAGCCTCTTGTTCCAAGCGAAGAGAGAGGGGGTACAGGAACGATGCAGTTTCAGTCCTCATCTCTTTGTAGAATACAGCCCATTGACTTCCAGCGCAGAATCAGCCCCACTCAACTTTTCCAAGGTTGTGTAGAAAATCTGTGGGAAAAAATAAATAAAAAAAGGAGAGACTCCATGTTTCATGACTCAAATTTTAACCACAAGATTGAAAGAAAAAACAATCCTTCAAATACTTGCATTTAGTCCTTAAAACCTCTAGACAACAATTATATGCTGCAGGCTATGTCGACATTAATTCTCACCTATATTCATTCATTTGTTTTTATTCCTTTCATGGAATCAGATTTAATTTTTCTTAAGTAACAGACAAATTACCAGTGTCTATATTATCAGCACCCTATTAAGAGCAGGAATCCAGCTCGATGCCACTGGGACATTGTAACATTCCTATCTCATCAGCGATCAGCCTAAGGTCTAGGGAGTGAAATTTATCAAATCCCATTGTACAGTATATCTGGAAGGATGATAAACATGATTAAAATTCATTCCACCAGCAGAGTTGCTCATATGTATTTGATATCCTTTTCCTTGGAATAGTTAGACAAATTGCACAGTTCCCTAAAATGAAATTCAGTCTTGGATTTTATACAACGTGCCCTGATAAAACAAATCAATATTTTGACAAAACACACTTTTGCCTGAAGATGAAGTATAATGTGTAATGAAATGCATTTAAGTACTTTATAATTCATCCTGTGAGCACAACGCATTTGACCAAATGTCATACATCATTCCACAGAAAACTAGGTGGAATATGTAATCTAGACTCCTTTAAGAAGCAGCTGCAATGAGAGAGTGCACAATTAAACTCCTAATATTCAGAAAACATTTCAAATTAAGGATTTGTGTGCAACCTCTTAATGATACGCATTGTTCTACACAATTTAACTGCAAGATCACAGGTTTTTCTCAAATGCAATATGATGTTCTCTAATTACTTTCATTTTTATGATAGAGAACATTATCTTCTGTGTGTCAGCTTGCTTTTGCCGTGGACCTCACAAAGCTTGTTTACACTCACAGTACAAGAGGGTCCAAAAAATACCAAAAAGTTGCTGTGGACCTTTCACGTACTGTGTGACTCTTGCCCAATATCTGTGATGAATGAGACGCTTTCCTCTGGAATTTCCACATCCCAGACCCATTTGGCTAATCACCCTCCAAGAGCTCTCTCCTTACGGAGCACACAGCAAAAATTTCACAAGCAGCAGTGCCATAGACAGAAGTTTAAAAGTTGGTAACTTGACACATGCCACTTCCTAAAACCAGTGGGGCCCAAAGGTATCAAGAAATTCTAGGAGCCCAGTTCTCCTTCACTTCACAAGGAGATATGACAACCCATGCATCTTAACGGGTCTTGGCATCAGGTACTATCTGCATGGTCGGGTAGATATCCGAGTAGGAATTTAGCCTGTGACTGAGCTATGAGCCAGAGAAGGTAGAAACTAATGAGCAGGCTCAGTAACTCACCAGACAAGACTCACCCATACACAAAATAAAACAAGCCATATATTTTGCCTGTTAAGGTTTCCTCCAGGTAATAACGTGTCTTATTGCAGTCTCATTTACTGCTCTCTTGGCCAGAACCACCCGGCCTTTAGTTTTTACAATTTTACCAGAATTCAGGTCCTACGTGCCCAGACCACGATCATTACACCAGTTGTTTCCACCGAGGCCAAGATGTGAGCGTGTTCAGGCAGTACACAAAGATCTGTTGCTAAAACATTTCCCACTTGAAATGTAATTGTTTTCCAGTTAGGAAGAAATCCCTGAAAAGCAACACCCTACAGATGACACACCGAATTTTATGTTCACAGAAGGTTAATATATTTTCCATCCGCAGCGGAGCTGTTTGTAATTTATAGATCAAAATTTGGCGCTGGTGTAGGCAAGTGCAATTCTTACTGATCTCCATAGGAGATGCACTCATTTAGAGCAGGGCTGGCTTTGGCGTCACGGCTGTTTAGGAGCAGAATGAATAATATTACAAGACAGGGCATAGGTTCAGTAGGTGCTGAAAGCTTTTGCATGTGAATATTAAAATAGCCTGTCTCCACAATAGCAACTATTTGGGGCTGGAGAACACAACACGTGCCAATCTGAGTTGCATAACGCTTTGCATATCTCGGGGTTCGCTGCTCTGAATAGCTCCATCCTGAACGGCTGCTTAACCTCTCTGGTACAGTTACGGTACAGATCCTCTCTCTGCAGCGCTCCGCTCAATAGGCGAGCCCTGTATTCACTCTCAAAAGCACCAGCCAGCCTGCACGAGAGACCGAGGCAGAGCTTCGCTTGAAGAGCCCTGTGGCTTATGCTATTTTGGTATGAGTTTAAAGAAAAACACTCACATTTTTTACACATTTGGTTTTCATTTGTTTGAAACAGTTTTGTAGCCTAATAAAAAGACCTACAGTTTCATAAAAGGAAGTTAACTGGTTGTCTTTGGGCAGTAAGAGACTTTTTCTTTTATTACTGGGTTATTTTAAGGGCACTAACTGCAGCCAGCCCATGAGCGCTGTTAGAGAACCGATTTGATTTAGGATTTTTTTTTAATTACACTGTTTTATTGAGAAAAAAAAAACCAACCAAGTGTCAGTGTGAAAATACTGCATCTGTAGCCTCTTATTACACTGCTCTGGCCTGGAAAGCAGAGCACTGCTTGTGGACTGGCTTTTAAGCCATCACATTATCCTCTGCCCACTTCCCTTCTGGCTGGCAGCAAACGTAGGAACAGAGGTTCAGGGAGTTCCCATTTAAGCTCTCCTTCCAGCAGCAGGAAAGTATCTAATTTACCAATACGCTTTCACCTTCTAGGAGAAAGAAACCTGACAGCCTGATCTCACTGCACTCAGACCCAATTTGACTGTCTAACCTTGTGTTTGGGCAGGGGGACAGGAAGAGAAGTAACCCGTCCACTACTGCCTTCCCACCAATAACGTACGGATCTCAGGACAGCAGCAACTTACCCCGTTAACCACAGTGCCTGCCATCCTCAAAACAGACTCCAAAGACTTCGCACACAGCTCAGCAGTGAAACACAATTTTTTTAAAGTTCAAGGAAGCACCCATATACCTCGGTCTAATTGTGTTTACATCGCTGACTTCGAGAGAGCCTGAGCAAGCCACTGTGTGCGAGCATAAAACATGAGGTGACTGGTAGCTGCCAGTGTCTTACTGACATTCACCCCATGGGTGTGATACAGGATTACAAACACATTGAAAAGTTAATTTCCAGGAACCTAGCCTATTCCTCCCTTTTTTAATTAGACTTTTCCATATAACATATGCTCTCTCAATAAATTCACTTCACTATAGAGCGGCTATATGTTGAGCTGCATTGATTCAACTGCACATCAGGGGACAAATTAAGATGGGGACATAGTCCAGGTAAGTAGAGTGACAGCCCTGGGAAGGTACACGAAAAGCTGAATGCTCTGCTCAAACTCATAAAAAAAGAAAGAGGAGGAAGAGAGAGCGAAAGAGGAGGAAGAGAGAGCGAAAGAGGAGGAAGAGAGAGCGAAAGAGGAGGAAGAGAGAGCGAAAGAGGAGGAAGAGAGAGCGAAAGAGGAGGAAGAGAGAGCGAAAGAGGAGGAAGAGAGAGCGAAAGAAGGTGGCAAAGTCACCCAGAGTCCTGGATGTTTAGTCACTGAATCCACAGTCGAGGATCTCTTTGCTCCAACCTAATATAATGCACCTTTGGGTGCTGCTTTCTCAAATCCTGTCCTACCAGGCAGCATCAGTGTCACATCTTCTCAGCGGCATACAGAGAAGCTAAAGGGATTTAGTTCCTAAGCAAAACTCACGCCTTTGAGTCACACCCAAGCTGATTCTGGAGGAACACTGTAGTAGTGTGGGAGAATTATACAAACTCTGGAGCTGTTCTCAGCTACACTTAGATGTCTGCAAAGAAAAAGGATTTTCAAGTCTAGAGTTTACCCTGGACTATGGGAGGCAAAAGAGACAATCAGAAAGGACAGAAGGGAGACATTTTAGATGAGAAATTGAAGATCCATGTGCTGTTGCTTTGACTAACATTTTTTTTATGAGAAGTTGCTTTAGCTAAGCAAAGGGGCAGAAGGCATGTGAAACTCATATCCAAAATCTGAGACCGACGAGTGAACAAACAAACATAAGGCGGATTATCCTTGATATCTCAGGGGTGGGCAAAGTAAAAACTGAAGTGACTGAGGACTCTTATTTGGTTACCAGAGGGGTGGGCCCCAAACCTACTCTAACTTGTCCAGTACACCCAGGGTGACAGAACAAACAGCGAACTCTAGAGATCTGCAGAAGGGTATCAACCGAGCGCTGAAATCTCAGCAGCTGGGAATTGATGCAATGAGGGCAGTGAGCGCTTCGGGACATTGGGGCTGTTAGGGACAGGTTAAAGAGTGAGCGCGGCAGACATTACAAACAGCGTAGTATCCAAAAAGGTCATTTGGCTTCAACATACTGCAGACTGGTCTTGCTCAGAGCTAATTACTCATTGTGTGGATGTGAGGGAGATTCCTGTATAAAGGGTCTGCTCCTTGTCCCGTCAAAGTCAACGGCAAACTTCACTGACTCCAGCCAAGGAAATACAAGGCTGATAGCTGCAGGCTTCCATAAAGCACAGGAAGGTTTTGCTGTGAGTGAAAATCAGGACTAGCTGTATGATGTACTGAGCGTGGGACAAAAGGATGTTCTGCCTTGCAGGGTAATGGAAGCCCTTCTTTTATAGGGACCAAGTTCCATACCTGATATGTCCAGCCAGAGTTTTAAAAAACAAAAAATTCTCATACACGCATGTCTGTCAGCTATTGAATGATACTGTTTAAAGATAGAAACTGTGAGCTGTTTGTCTTTAAAGAATAGGCAGACAGGCAAGAAATTCCACCGAGTGATTTATAAGCAGGTGGAAGAGAAAGTGGAAACTTCTGTGAATCTTGGTCACGATCCAGTTCAGAGCCTTACTTTGATGGAGGGCTCCCTCCTCTGGATTTTCACTGAAGGACGTTTCCGAAAGTCCAGACCGGTTTATTTTTTCCACTGCAGCTGAACAGTGTTTTCATCTAGAAAACCCACGAGGGAGAGAGAGCCTCTGTGTGCTTTCATAGTCCAACAGTCCCTCTGCCGCAGACACTGCAGGGGTCTGGGCACTGGGCAGCACGTCCGACTGCACCTGCCCCACAGACCTGCTAGAGATAACAGGAGCTGCCACCTAGATTTTATATTTTAATGTGCATATATTTATGTTAATAGATGTCCCAGGCACGCTCCCAGGATGAGCATTTACTCTAGCTTATAGTTATTCTTCTTGCTTTCTAAATGCAAGTTTTGGAGAATTCCATCATAAAGAAACAGCCTTAGTTATGACAGTTCCTGGGAACTCTACTTCTGGACAAGAATGCCTTCAAGTTAAGCAGGTCAAAAAAAGAAAAATATATATTTGGCTGGAAGTTCTCCAGTGACATGAAAAATAGCCTTTTAGTCCCTTATACAAATCAAAATAGTCTTACACGAAAAATCCTCCCTAATCTGTGGGGAATTTCCTCCCCCATAGGAATTCCTTCTGAAAACAGACACTTCCTGAAGAGCAGGTGGGGCTGCTAGAAACTGAAATTGCAGCTTTGAGTAATTTACATTTCTCAACCTTTTCTGGCGGAAACCTGCTTCAATGAAGATTTTCCTTTAATGCAGCCAGAGTTTAATACCCCAGTGCAAATACATCTATACGACTACGCTACAGACCGTTACCGTGGCCAGAGGGGAATCACTGTTTCAGAACAGGATAGGAATGCCAGTAAAACTCCGAGTTTAGCTGAAAATGAAATAATAGTAGTATGTATTGCTTTGTGGCCTGAAAGAGAGTCACATCTCCCTGATTTCAGAGACTGAACACATTTTGATTAAATGGGATAATAATCCGGTCTGAAGTAAATAGTTTAAATTCAGCAATGAGGTTGTGATAAAAGCTATACATACCGTTATCAGAGAATCACACACCGTCCTTCCAAAGACATGGCAGGTCTTTGCCTTCTAATATTACTACTGCCCACAAGACAACGTTCACCTAGACCAACTATTCCCCGACTTTTTCTTCCTGGAGATTAGCAAATAACTACCAGCGCCATCAACATTTGGGGCCTATGAAATCCACAAGCCATTTACAGGGAGCTCTCAGACCCACCCGCAGGCTCTCAGACCTCCGTTTGGGAACCACCAACTCAAAAAGCCCCCGCTGATGCCAGACGCCCCCCTGCCCTAGATGCTCTGCAGCCACATGGAGAGAAAGAATGCCAGTCCCAACGGGTTTGTCATTCAGAGAGATGAGATGTCTAAAGGGTGTGAGGAAAAACAGAAGGAAAGTGAGCTGCTTAATGCCGAGCAGTGAAGTGGATGCAGGAACGGAGCATGGACTTCTTGGGAACAAGCTCAGTGCTCAACACAGAGCTACAGCCCTTAAATTGAGGCCACAGTCACAGAAGGGGTCATAAAAAAAAAAAATCATCCACTGGAACACAGCTACTTCAAGCTTATACAGAAATCGATCTTTGGGGTAAGATGTCCCCACAGTTTCTAGCATTACAAAACAATACAGCCAAGACCTATAATCCAAGCCCTAACTTCTAACTGATGTCATTAGTATTAATAAAAGTGTTGCTGGCTTGGTTTTTCCCTTTCTGCTGGACAGGAGAGCTATAACTCCGTAAGGAATTGCCCTGTAGGTTTGGGGAGGTGGGGGCTGTTGTATGTATTTAATTGCTATGGCTGTAATCATGTGAAACGAGAAAAGTTGTGCTGTATACTAAAGTCCTATTACTTACCTTTGCCAGGAGAAAGATCACCAGCGTTACAGGAAGGTGGGTCTTGATTCTGCGGGAATAATTTAACAAACAAATATAAACCCCTACTCTTTTCCTACTACAGTGCTGCAAAGAAAGAATTAAGTTCATTTTCAGACTCAATTTAATTACAACAGACTGGTTTTGAGAAACCAAAAAAAGTTCTTCGTCTCTTTCAGAGTACCCTAACTTTGTAAGGGGTTTGTTCATCTTTCTTTTGTTCATCTTTGTTCATCTTTCCCTGGAGCAGAGATGCACGACAGCACGAACCTTCACTAGGGCGTTGGGCTGCAGTCTTCCTGCGTTTAAGAGTATCCGCCTGAGATACGCGGACCCTGCAGCTGGCTCCCTCCAGAGCAATGACAAGCTCCGTGACACACCGTTGTTTTTAATAGGATTTTTAAAAAACATAAACTAAATGGACATCAGTCACACATTCAACTCTTCCACAGAGAAAATCTGAGAGGACAATCTGCATGTGCTTTTTCTCAGGACATCTGCCTCCATCTGTATCTCAGGTCAGCCTGTTGCTGGCAATGCCTGATAACACACACCCCGCAACAGGAATCAGGGCAATTCTTGATATTCAGCAGTCCTCTCTGCTGGTAACTCCCACTGCTGACCAAACTGGTTTGTGACAAGAAATAAGAGTTTTTAAAATAATACCTGTCCCACATCACCCCTCTGGGAAGCTACGTGGTGTCCTTCCACACAAACAGCCAAGACACTGACCAGGGAAAATCCCATACCACGTTCCGTAGATTGCCAGCACTCAGGAGTTTTACCATCATTATGCTCCATTTTGTCACTCCCATCAAAACATCACTCAAGAACACAGTATTGGGGGTTTGCTGGCAAAAAGGCCTTATTAGCTTCCAGAGCTGTGGAGCCATCCCTTATTCCTTGTGAGGTTCCCATTAGCTGTGAGAACACATGCCAGGGGATAGGCTGTTCATCATCATGGCTTGGCTTCGCGGACGAA
>NW_010392045.1:396-1082 GCF_000710305.1 Buceros rhinoceros silvestris | reverse complement strand
ATGAGGAGGGTCCGGACGTGCCGCTGGCCCAGCCCGCAGCACATGCCCGATGCCCTGGCTTGCTGTCCATGGGCAGAACAGCCGCCTGCTCCGTCCCAAACCTCCTCATCACCCACCTCTGATGGGGCTGATCCCACCCTGGGGTCTCCAGCCCCCTCTGTCATCCTCCGCAACGCCCACTCTGGCACATGGAGACCTCAGTGCCCGCCTGCTCCCGCTTATGCTCACGCACCTAGAGAAATCTGCAGCTCTGCACAGTGCTCAGTGTCCCTGGGCAGTGCCAGCGGGGCTGGGCGCTTCACCCACCCTCCCACTGATGGCACAGCACCCTGGGACACCCACCCTGCCCCTCCTGCCAGTGGCATAGCACCCTGAGACACCCACCCTGCCCCTCCTGCCCCTGCCTGCACCTCGAGAGCAGGCGTCTCCCTTGGTCCCCTCCACTGTGCCCGTGCCAGGTGGGTGACGTCTGTGTCCCCGCAGACGCTCGTCCAAGTACAACCTCTGCAGCGACAACCATGGGATCAAGCCGCCGACGCCGGAGCAGTACCTGACTCCCCTGCAGCAGAAGGAGGTTTGCATCAGGCACCTCAAAGCTCGCCTGAAGGACACGCAGGAGCGGCTTCAGGACAGGTGAGCGCGGCAGCAGCGGGCACAGACCCCCTGCAGCCGACGGGAAGGGTCCC
>NW_010392045.1:0-301 GCF_000710305.1 Buceros rhinoceros silvestris | reverse complement strand
GGCGGCGGCGGCCACAGCCCCCCGGCAGCCGACGGTAAGGGTCCCAGCACCAGCTGTTGGCACCCGCCGCGGCGGCTCCCATCTGGGACTGGTCCTTCTGAGGACTCGCAGTTCTCAGCGCTGCAGCTCGTCCTCGGGCTCGTTCCCAGGCACCAGGGTCACGGCTTTGCAGCGCCCTTGCAGGCTCATGGGCATCTGGCGCTGCTGCCCGTCCAGGGAGCTGCAGATTCGGGTGTCCCGGAGCCCCCAGGTCCCACCTGCGGTGGCTGCGCTCTCCCCTGCGCCGCCTGCTAAGTCCCTG
>NW_010392044.1:0-525 GCF_000710305.1 Buceros rhinoceros silvestris | reverse complement strand
TCAGGTGTCCGCCGAGCCTGCGCTGCACACGCAGGAGTACTTTGTCCCTTATGACGATGCACAGTATGGGAAAGCCTTCCAATTACAAGAGTTATAATTTCACCCAAGTTGGGTCTGTTGGGAATGAGCTTCCTCGATGGCAGCTCTGCTCCAGAGGACTACCCGCTCCACCGGCAGCTTTTAGAAACAGTGAGACAGAAACTGCTCCTTCCTGCCAGTCCTGCAAACCCAGTTTGCCGCCTAGGAACGAGTTCTCTCTCTGTCGTGCATTAATGGCACAATAAAGCTTCGGCTCCCCCTGCAACGCAGCCCTTCAGATTACTCCAAGTCACCTTGGTGACCTCTGTGCCCAGGCTGAAGTGACACAGGAGCAGTCAGTGTGTTGGCAGTGAGTAAGCACTCACCTGGCACCCAAGGGACCATATCAGACACCTAACCCTCAGCTATGGTGTTTCTGCAGGTCCTTCAGCAGTAGAACGGGAGGGCATCAGCTCTGAATATGCATGAAGGGAGAAGGTCCCGTTA
>NW_010392043.1:6545-32197 GCF_000710305.1 Buceros rhinoceros silvestris | reverse complement strand
CCTGGCAGGGCAGCCCCGGGGCGGGCAGGCCGGGCCCGGGCGGTTCGCGGCTCTCTGGGCACAGCCGAGGTTTAGGGGGTCTGAAAAACTGCGGGTTTACAATATGCAGGAAAAGTACTTTGTGAAAACACTCCAGTTTCCATTATTTCCTTGGTATTTTCTGCACTGGTCTTGCCCTTCTCGTGAGCAGCCTTGGCCCATGTCCGCTGTCTGTCCGCAGCGCACTGCATTTTCCGTAGATTGTAATTTGTAGGCTGTCAGGGAGCCACTGGCTTTCTCTGGGGCTGTTAATTAGGACTGACCTTCACTGAGTAAGTTGTCAAAACAAAAGAAGTAACTGGAGAACTTTAAGGCTCTTTTTCAATCCATGCGAGGTTCATACTTGGTGTTTATGCAACACATAATACATCTGCCTGTGCATACTCCGGCAGGGATTAACTGTGACAGGAATGAAACCTGCTTGAAGAGTTAGCAATTTCCTATTAACTCGAGTCCTCCTGTCATCTCCAGGAGCGTAATTCAAAGGGTTGTGTTGCCCATGTGCCCTCTGATTCTCAATCTGCTGTCTCAGTACATTAAAACATATGATATAACTGCCCCGCTGGGCTTTTCAGTGACTTGTTGTTTCTCAAAATTAATTTGTCTGAATCCATTTTTTCTTTTTAAAAGCTGTTCCTGGGATCAACGTATCTTACTGCATATTCATAAGCTGTTGCCCCCGTCCCTGTACCAGGTAACTATTTATATTTCATCAAAAATGCCGTGAGAAATGCTATCCTCTGACTTTAGGTGTCTCAGTGTTAATTGCTTTATGAAAAAATTGGCATCAAATATATAAAAATTATATATATATAATTATATACATGTAAAAATATATTATTAAATGGTTCTATAACCTGAAAAGGGGAGAAAAACCTGCTTAAGAACACTTATGAAAGTGTTAGAGCTGACACTGTAATTCAGAAGTCTCTTGACAACCTGGCATAGTAACAGATGTTTATTTGATTATTTACAGTTGAAGAAATATTTTTGGGATTGGAGTGTATCTATGGAGACGGTTATGAAGTGAGGACCAGTTTAAAAAGGAGAGTAGCTTGTTAGGAGTAACGCCCTTGAGTCCATAACTTCCGTTGGCGGCCTTGGCATTTAGCAAACTGGCTTTGGCTTAAGCCTTAACACGTTTCACTTCCTAATACTTTTCATAGCGGCCTCTCAGATTCCCGGCTTCCACCCACCTTTCTCCTGGTCATCATCCCATGAGCCCTTAGAGACCGTACAGCCCAGTGAAATGAGTCTCCAGTCCTAAAAAATACGGGCTTTAGTCATCAGAAAGTTAGGTGGAAGCTTCCCTGGCTCTGAGTGCTCTTAGGGCTTGAGTTGTTGAAGCTTTCCCAGCTCAGTCAAAGGCTTTTTGTTTTGTGCCTGTGGTTTCAGAGCACCCAAGTATTTTATTTCTTCCCAGGTGCTAAATACGTTCATAGCTTTTTCTGTCATGGTGTAGCTTAGTTACTGGTCTTACAGATAAAGGTCTTTTTATGCTGTGATATCAGTAAAATGATAATGCAGCAGAACTTTCTGTGTGGCAACATAATGGGCCTGACTGTATCAGGCAGCAGCCTCTTCACTTGCACTGGTTCAACCTTCTCTTTCTCTTGCTTTCAGCAATGGCAGCTTCTAGCAGCAGCAGTGAGGAGGAGCGTAGTCTTCGAGAATGTGAACTTTACGTCCAAAAACACAACATCCAGCAGCTTCTGAAGGATTGCATTGTACAGCTGTGTACAGTGAGACCTGAACGACCCATGGGCTTCCTCAGAGAGTACTTTGAGAGACTGGAGAAGGTAAAAAATACAGCATGGGAGGGAAGGGGAGTGGGACAGCCTTTATTTACATCATCTCTTTGTGATTTAGAGGCTAAGCTTTAGATGTGACTGTGGTTTGTATTGTAACTGATGCTATAGGGAAGCAAACCCTATTTTCCAGTGTTTTTTGCCAGTTGGTGGCAGAATAACAGCATCTCTGTTGTAACAGAGCATGTTGGACAGAGCTGAAGCTGACAAGGAGACTTGCCCTCTGGGATGCTGTAAGCCCCGTCTGTTGCTTGCTCACAGAGAGCATATACGCCTGTGTCTGCAGTGAGATGATAACCATGGCCTCTGACACTGGTCAGACACTGGCGATAGGCATTTGGTTCCTTATGTTGAGACAAAAGGTTTACAGTAATTTGGGGGGAGCCCAGAAGCGGTCGGCCAGTGGCAGTTATCCAGGCTGAGCTGGAGTCAAAGGGAAGGATTTGCATTCCAGATCTCCAGGAGAGCAGGCCTGATCCTGCCTTCTCTTGGGAGCTCGGCGGTGGTGGTTTGCTTTGTTGTTTGTCCTCAAGGTCTCTTTGATGGTTTTGCTGTTGTTGTTGGGAGCATTCTGGGATCTTGGAAATGGAAAGCATTTTGTCATCTCAGTGCTCGTTTTTGAAACAGTGATTTCACATCCTTTTGAACTGTGCATTTCGTGTATTGATATCTGAGCAGGTGGAAAAAGAAGGGAAGAGGGGAGGTTCTAAAGGCTAATGCAGAGGAGAGGTTAGATACGATGACTCTCTTCAGAGTGCACAACCAGTAAATAAAATAGCTGGGACCTCGTGCAGCAGTTGTTTGCTTTCACTTCTTGTCGTGTATGGGAAGTATGTCTTGTTCGAGCTAGTTCCTAATTGCTGATATAAAGAAGAAAGTAATTAACAGTAGAGATCATAAATACATGGAGTGGAAATTGCCCTTTAAGGGAAGCAAGGTAGATCCTAGAAAATGACCACAAGCTGCAAACTAACCTCCTGTAACTGGCAAAGTATTTGAGGAACGTTTTGCTGATAAAATGAACAAGAACTCTATAATATATCTGACTTTCTTGAGCACGCTCCCTTTGAGACAATACCAGCAGCAAAACAGCTAGTAATCAGGTTCTTGCAAGTTCATTGCCCCTCCCTGTTTCCAAGCTCCTTCCCCATCCAAAATTCTAAGTACTGATAGATTGATAATTTAAAAAATATCACCACAAGTGTTGATGTATAAAACTTTACACAGTGATCTGCATTACTGCACATGGAACGAACCGTAAACCAGTCCACACGCAGGGATGTAAAATAGGAGTATCTGGATGCTTTTGTGTCATGGACTTGTGGTTGACGTGCAGTGTTTAAGATTAAAGGAAACTTCATTTGTTTTTAGCAAGCCAAATCTAGCTCTGAACTGAACCTGTGTGTCCCAGAGTAACTCTCACTGAGTAACTCTTGGTGATTTTATTCTGGTGAAAACGGGCTCTCTATATACGGCCAGCCCACAAGGAAGCTGAAAATACAACTGGTTAGGTAATGTTTTTTCCCCTTAAATTACTCTTAAGATTTTGGTCAGGGTCTTTTATGGGTTGTGTTTGGATGGGTTAGACATGCCCACTCGTGCAGCTACAGCTATGAGTGAAACCGTGGTGTTTTTCTTCTTGAATTCAAAAACTGCTACAGCTTTCTGTAGGTAATTTCACCATTTGGTCTAATGGATTGGAAGTAGTTTGACCAGGTAACATGGTACTTTCGTAACTATCACGTTACCGAACAGTGACCATCTTGTGCTGCGTTAGTGAACGCCTCTGACATCCCTGTGTGGAGAATACAGATGCTAAGTGCTGTTATTAACCAGTTCTAACCCGGTGCTGAGCTCTGGTAGAGCAAAAATGTTTGAAGCAGAAGCTGCTTCTGATGTCTGTTATGCCCTTAATAAACCAGAGCAACTTTTCAGTGTGCTTTCTAAGTCTGTTCGTCTGTTAGACTGGATGAAATCAGGGCTGACATACAGTGGTTTTTTTTTTTTTTTGAATCGGCCATCTTGTGCTGCGTTAGTGAACGCCTCTGACATCCCTGTGTGGAGAATACAGATGCTAAGTGCTGTTATTAACCAGCTCTAACCCGGTGCTGAGCTCTGGTAGAGCAAAAATGTTTGAAGCAGAAGCTGCTTCTGATGTCTGTTATGCCCTTAATAAACCAGAGCAACTTTTCAGTGTGCTTTCTAAGTCTGTTCGTCTGTTAGACTGGATGAAATCAGGGCTGACATACAGTGGTTTTTTTTTTTTTTGAGATCGATTGTTGAAAACCTCATTTAAAACTAAAGTGAGGTCACTATTTTCTCCCTAGTTATCTTGACAACTCATCTCTTCCACAGCACACACGCATAGAGCTGACTCACTGTTGTGTTAGTAAAATATGTTGAAGACATTTGATGTGCTTTTGAAATTATGTTCAGAAACATTAAAATTACCTCCTGGCTGAGACCATTTCTGGTGTAATGACAATTACTGGGTGCCAGACTATATGGTGTAAAACATAATTCTGAAATTGTGAAGACTGTTTTCAGTAGGTTATAGACTTCAACATGAGTATGTGAAGTCTCATCACTTTAGTATTTCTTATAATAATTTAAATGGACTTCAGTATTTCTTACTTGTCAGGAGAAACAAAACTTACATTTACTAGTCTCTGTCACCAAAAACTTCAAACTGCTTCATCAGCTGAAAGCCCAGGATCAACACTTGATGGAGTAAATTGGCTAATTTTAGTACTAAACCTTTTTAAAACCCTGGTAATGGTTATACTGGTCAGTACAGAGCACAGTGAATGCTTTTGTCCAGTATGTGTTTAATTTGAGGAGCTTCTAAACCTGAACAAACACATTTCCTCACTAACAAACACCGGCTAAACTCTGAGGTAACAGCTGCCACACTTTCTTCAGCTCCTAGTGTGCTTTTTCTCTGATCTGCTGGTGTAGTACGTGTGGCTTGGTATCCGAAGTTATAAACGGTGTATTTTAGAGATGAACCGGTGAAGAGCTACTGCTGTGGAGCCAGTGCCATGGTAGCGTGTCACTTAGCCCAGGGCACAGCGTGATCTTGCTGTGTGTGATGTGAATAGATGGAGATTTGTCTGATTCAGGGCTAATCTTCTTCTGGGTGAGGGTGTATCAGACAGCTTTGAATCGGTGGGATGCTTTAACCTAATGTATTATCTTACACCCCTGTAAGTAGCTCCTGTGTCCATGCTCTGCCTTACACACCTCTTTGTAATGCACTAATGCTGCATCTCAGACCAGGCAGAAGTGGCTAGCTGTACGTTTTCAGTTCCCTTGTTCCTTGTGTGGGCCGTTGCCCCAGAGAGCCCCATGCTGAGCAGGGTTTGATACAAGCTCCCTTGCTAAATGCTGCTAAAGTGCTTCTCAAAGTCTCTGAAAGTTATAGCATCTCAAGAGTTCATATTTTATGTGATACTGGAAAAAAATCAGCAGCTGGGTTCACTTAAAGTGTCAGGTTTTTGTATGGGTTAATTCTTCCATATGTGAGTGAACGGTGTGTTTCTGTGGGTGGTGGTACTGTTCATAGAGAGGCAGTTAAAACCAAACTTACTACTGCTCCGCCTATTTTTAACTTTATCTCTGTTGAGACTTGTTTCTCTAAAATCAAGAGAAACAAGGTTTTAAATACGTTTTGCTCCCATCCTTTTGAAATGTAGCACTATTTTATCAATGGGCAGAAGGCAGGAAGTGAAATGTAATTCTGCGGGTGAGAGCTTGCCCTGTGGCTCTCCGAGCGGTGTACATGTGAACTCGTGGTGGTGATCCAATGTCCTCTCCTCACAGCGCTGCTGTTATACTTAGCCCCTGCCCACCTCCAGAGCGCAGCGGGGCAGCCAGCAGCCCAGCTGGGCAGGGCACTTCCATCAAGGACACTGGGACAAGCCCAGCGTCCGAAAGTGCCGGGAGCTCTCAGGGAACATATGACTCCTTGTTCTGAGGCATGTCCCAAACCCGTTACTGCTGGGAAAGCCATCTGAGCAGTTATGACGCAAATGCTCTGGCTCAAAGAGCAGCCTTTTTGTTTTGGTTTTTTATCTGATTTTAGTTGATTAAGGTGAATATCCTGGTATGTAGAAGAGTCAAATTTCTGTGAGTCACATTAGTTAGACTTCATTTGATTGTAAGTGCTGATCTCCTACACCACCACCACGCTGCACAACAGGGAGCTGAGGGAAATAAGGAAAACATGTGATGTCATGCAGAGTTGACAAATCTGTGGCTTGCAGCAAAGACCTCCTGTTTGGCCTCTAGCATCCTTCCTCCAGCTCTTTTGTAAGGGGTGTTCATGTTTCTTCCTCCTAAAATAACTGGTGGTTATTGAGTATCAAGTTGGTCTGTGACTTGACCTTGTTTCTAAAGCTTCTCGTGTAACATGGATTTCTGAGGAATTGCTCTTCTCTCTTTCACATCAAAAAAGGTTTTTAACATCTCGCAGCTGAGTGAGGGTGCTGCTGGGCTCAGCTGGGAAGATGTCTGCAGCACTTGCAGGACATCTTCATTGCCTGTTGAATTCACTAGTGGACAGCAGCATCAATGTGTTTATTATTCTTAATTTATTAAACTATTAATGTAACTGATGAAAATAAGCGCCACTGTGATGTGAATGTTATGAATGAATGGCATTTCCACCAGCTGTTTTGAAAGGCCTTTGATCTTGATTGCTGGGGTCTCCTGTTTGCCTTAACGCAGCGGTAATAGTACCCAGGAAGCTCCTTGGATTGGCAGGCGAAACTGGAACAGAATATGTAGTGGCTCTTTTGCTCGGCTGGATTGTGTGACACAAACATGTCTTCCTTCCTGTTTAGGAGGAAACAAAGCAGTTGTTGAATCAACAGAAGTCTGGTTCTCGCTCAGACTCACGGGAGGATGAAATCTCTCCCCCTCCTCCTATGAACCCTGTGGTTAAGGGGCGAAGAAGACGCGGGGCCATCAGTGCAGAAGTCTATACGGAAGAGGATGCTGCATCTTACGTTAGAAAGGTGCTCTGACTGTTAAACATGGCTAAAAATTGCATCTCTGATCCCAGAGTTCACCTTCTATCCAGGCTGTGGAATAACACTAAGCTCCTGTAGCCTCTGAAGTCTTGTGAGAACTACAAAAAGCAGACCTGTGTGTATAGCTGTTTATTTGGAGGTTAGAATAAACTGTCATGCAGTTAAACCATTTATGCATAACTTAGACTGGTTCCCTTTGAAGTAATACGTGTTTAGGCGTACATATGTATTATATACATTAGCAAAGTGCTTCCAGTTATTCAGCAGCTGCAACAACATTAGGTTTAGCCTAATGGCAGAGCAGTCTTGCTGCTATTCACAGGAAAACAGGGGTGGGACAGATACTTGCATTCTTGCAAAAAAACTTAGAAACTTAGCATGGAACGATGCTTCTGCAGCTGCATAGAACAACACAAGATTTTATTTACCTCCTGCACAAACGGGCTGTAAGCATTAACTGTGTTTGCTTTTAGATCTTTAGTGCTTGAGAGAAACAGGAAAAACTCAGCCAGTGTTTTGTAGCAATTGAATAATTTATTTACCCAGAGGAATGGAGAAATTTTTCCTCGAACAAAATGACCGGGTTACTCTTTCTGATTATATCCTAGGTTATTCCAAAAGATTATAAGACTATGGCTGCTTTGGCGAAAGCTATCGAGAAGAATGTGCTGTTTGCCCATCTTGATGATAACGAAAGGAGGTAGGAATAAATCCTTGTAGTCTTAAAGGAAGTGTCTCAAAGTGCAGGCTTGAGAAGAGCTGAATGTGTCATAATGTACAGAACTGCACAGCCTCTTCACAACGGTCAGTGTAACTGTACGGAGGCTGCAGAAGTCCTGGGGGGTTGGAGGTACTGACATGTGAGTGCAGGCATGGCAGTTGTCCAGGCATGTGTCTCATTTTGGTATCCTTCTCTTCAGTGACATCTTTGATGCGATGTTCCCCGTCACGTACATTGCAGGAGAGACTGTCATACAGCAAGGCAAGTGACAACGTTTGCACTGGTGATTGAGGTGGAGGTGGTGAGCAGACTGGCCTGGTGCTCTTGCTAGTTTTTTTCTGGGTTTTTTGAGGATAAAACCACTGTCTGGATGCACAGCTCATGCTGAAATGAGGAGTGGAGCAGCTGTAGGACAATGTGGTTTCATTGTGTATGTTCTCTGTTGGCAAGATTGTCACTCAGTGGTTCTGTAGAACACATTTTGTTAGTTTGTGGATCCGATCCACCTTCCCAGTAATCCTAGAAGTGCTGCTGATCTCCCGTGTACCAGTAGATGTCCTCTTTCCCAGGGCTGAGGAGTGCAAGATCAGCAAAACGGGGAATTTCACCCTGCGAGCTGTGTGAACATTTGTCTCTGCCCACCTGACTAGATTCTAAACCTCGCGGTGGGCAGAGACACCGGTTCTGTGGAAGGTATATCTTTGCAGAGCTCCACTCTGTTTTCAGTCTGTGTTCAATTTTTCTTTTTTCTTCTTTAGGTGATGAGGGTGATAACTTCTACGTTGTTGATCAAGGAGAAATGGATGTAAGCATTGTTGGGAGTTTATTAATGACGTGTTCATCCCCAGCAGAAGAACAGTCTGATATTTATAGCCCTCTTCTACAAGTCCTTCCCTTAGCAGCTTTTTGCGTAATAAGTTCTTACTTGTGGAAGCTTCTTTTCCTTTGGAGCCTCTTTGCTCCTGAACAGCTCTGTCTGGCTGCACAGACTGAGTTGTGTCAGGATTGAAAATGAATGGTTCAGGCACCAACACAGTGCTAATGCTTTACCAGGGCAGGGTGGAGACTGGCTGAGGTGCGGGACAGGCTTTGAGACTGAGGAGGCCTTCTATTTTCCAGTCCAGCTAATTCATTGTTTTCTCTGACAGAGGCACTTTTGAGATTTTATTTCCTACCAAAGAGTCTCAGGAGTCTACGTGTGGGGTCTCTGTGCATGCCACGTGGAAGAGAGACCCTTTGTTGATGACAATAAAAATTTGGGCTAGGGTTGGCTGTGACGTGTTGATGAAACCCTGAAATGGTCAACTCTGACTGTACGGATGTGAGAATTTCCCTATGTTTCTGGGGTGGCAGAAGCTGCATGTCGTCTCTGATCAGCTCACAATACGCTGTGGGCCTTGGCTTACCCCATGCTCTGCCTTTCAGGTCTATGTGAACAGCGAGTGGGCAACCAGCGTTGGTGAAGGTGGAAGCTTTGGAGAACTTGCCCTTATATATGGAACTCCCCGCGCTGCCACTGTCAAAGCAAAGACGAACGTGAAGTTGTGGGGCATCGACAGAGATAGCTACAGAAGGATCCTGATGGTGGGTGTTTCTCTAGCGGAGGTGTGGCTTATGCTGTTGACTGCGTGCATAACCTGGAATTATGCTTTTGGTTGTACTGTTCACTCCACTTGCAGTGGTCATTTGACCTTCTCTCTGTGCCTGCTGTTTTTTGGAGTTATTTATCCAAATTCCTGCTCTAGCTTGAAATCAGGAGGCTGAACATGCAGCATGTGTTCATCAGGCCTAGAGCTGCATTAGTGAACAGAACAATACCAATGCAGTGTTAAACTGGACTAAAACCATAACACGTACTGAGGAACTGGCTGGATACTTGGTCTCTGCTCTGCATTCAACTTGCTGTTTGTCAGTAGAGGGCATGAACAACAGTTCTAACTAACGTGAGCAGGAGCGGTGACTTTGAGGTTATACAGTTCGAATGCACTTTAGAAACATGAAGGCTGGAGTAAATGCCAAGGACTTTATGGATGTTGAACTCTGAAATATTACTGAAATAATTAAATTTGAAAACACTGAATCCTGTGGGTTTGGGGTCTGTAAGACAGGACGTCGTGTGTCTGGTAAAATTTATTTTTGTCTTGAGTTTTATTTGAAGCCTCATAAAACGTGAGGCAGAAAGAAAACTTACTTTGTGTTACTTTTTTTTTTTGTAGGGGAGTACTTTGAGAAAGAGAAAAATGTATGAGGAATTCCTTAGTAAAGTATCTATATTGGGTAAGTGAGAAGACTTGTTCGGAAGTGGACTAAGTTGCCATATTGTAATAAAGCTGTTACCCAGCACTAGTGTGATTGCAGGCTGTTGTGGTGATCCGTTAGAACTGATTCCAAAGCCTCTGCTGCTCTTCTGCATTGTTCGGAAATTATTCTCATTCAGGTCTTGATATCCGATGTACAAATGTAGCCAGAAATAGGTTGACCTCTGTAATAAAAATGTAATTTGTGCCTTAAAAAGATACTCTGTTAATGAACTATTAACTCTGCAGAATCTCTGGACAAGTGGGAGCGTCTCACTGTGGCTGACGCATGGAAGTGGACTAAGTTGCCATATTGTAATAAAGCTGTTACCCAGCACTAGTGTGATTGCAGGCTGTTGTGGTGATCCGTTAGAACTGATTCCAAAGCCTCTGCTGCTCTTCTGCATTGTTCGGAAATTATTCTCATTCAGGTCTTGATATCCGATGTACAAATGTAGCCAGAAATAGGTTGACCTCTGTAATAAAAATGTAATTTGTGCCTTAAAAAGATACTCTGTTAACGAACTATTAACTCTGCAGAATCTCTGGACAAGTGGGAGCGTCTCACCGTGGCTGACGCATTGGAACCGGTACAGTTTGAGGATGGGCAAAAGATTGTGGTCCAGGGAGAGCCAGGAGATGAGTTCTTCATTATCTTGGAGGTACGTAAGGACAAAACGAAAAGCAGAACTTTGCTGCTTTTTTTAATGTGGATTATTCTGGTGAAACAAGAAATGTAAGAATGTCCTTGTAGAGAATTCCTAAAGAAAGATAATCTTGCTGGACAGGCAGAAGCTTATAGTTAGTTTTTTTTTTTCTTTCCTGGAAGTTCTGTTTGTAAAGTAACAAGTTTCTGGCTGAAACCAGTTTGTCTCTTTCGGAGGAGTAGAGACTTGTTCTAGAGAGCTACTGGTGTCTTGCTAGTGGTATCATTGTCTTCTGTCTGGGTTGGTTTGGGTGGGGTTTTTTTGCTAGTCATACCATAATAGCCTTATGAGGAGGAAATTGGAGCTGTGGATAGGTAAATACTTGCACTGAGAGGAGGGAGGACCAGCTGCCTCTACAGAGCAGCCTGGTGAACTGCACAAGGACCATGAAGTGGGTTTTTGAGGCTGAGACCTCATAACAGTTATTTCTGCAAACAGCCGCTTCCTTGTGGAACTGAATGTTTCAAGTGATGCTGGAAATTCCAGTTGTGCCGTTGCTGTGGTTTATTGCAGGGCACAGCTGCAGTGTTACAGCGTCGATCAGAAAATGAAGAATTTGTTGAAGTGGGCAGACTGGGACCTTCTGATTATTTTGGTGAGTTACATAGTGACAATTGTGATTCCGTGCACCACTGTCACCAGTTACCTGTGCTGTGTGGATGGCTGCTGTGGACGATGGTGATGGGATGGATTTCTCTCTGCTGGTTTGGCTGATGCCTGTGGTGTCGCTGGGTGTTCAGGTGCACACACGTGTCACAGTGATGTGATCATTCTGGGGTACTTCAATTTAGAAGGCTCCTGGTGGTGGTTTCATCTGACCTCCCTACTCTGAGCAGATCTAACTTTGAAATTGCATCGTGGTTGTCAGGGCTGTGCCCAGTTGAGTCTCTTGTGTCTCCAGGGATGGAGATCCCCCTGCCTCCCTGGGCAGTTTTTCTCTGTTTAACCAGTTTGTGGTGGTTTTTTTTTGTTTGTTTGTTTATGCCTGGCAAGAATTTCCTGTTCTGTGACTTGTTGCTTTCTCTCTGCCTTTTGCTGTCCAGAGAGCAGTCTAGTTTTGTCTTTATAATGACTTGTTATGTAGCTGAAGACAGTAATAAGATTCCCTCCTTAGCTTCTTCCTCTCCAGGTCAGACACCCTGCAGTTTGGAGGTAAAGCCAGCAATCTGTTCAGCACCCGCTATTTAATGTTTGAAAAATTCCCTCTCAAAAAAAAAAAAAAAAAAAAAGCCTGACTCTTTTCTCATGTGTAAGGTAGATCCTCTCTCCTTATTACTCTTTCTCAGAATCCTCCTGGTTGTCTGTTCAGTTTTTCAGCATTGTAGATGATGTAATCAGCAAATACTCTGATGTGCTCAAAGGTGCACTAACAGTACTGATCTGACCAGAGGTCTGCTCAGCTCAAGATCTCGTACTGGATTTTTGATCTGTGTATGTCATGTCAGTCTCTCAATATTCCCCTTGATACGTACTCTTGAGTTTCCCACTCCTAAACTAAACGTTAACTCTGCCACTGTGTTCAGGTGCAGCAGATCTGTTCCCCCAGGGGTTTAACTCTCCCTTAGAACCTGCTTACTCCTTTGCAAGCCTGTCTTGGAGGCCAGTGAGTTCAAGGTTAACTGGGCACAAAGGAGAAGTTTTTCTCATTGCTTTTGAACATGCCTTCTGATAATGCAGGCAAACTTGTTCCCCAGGGAGCACTGAGTTCTTCCCTCAGTCCTGAACATGGAGATCACCAGCCCAACTGCTTATAAACAAACCAACCCCAAAGCTGATGCTGGGGTTTCTTCCACGCTTGTTGCTGGGAATGTTGGGGTAGCTCTTGTCACTGGTGGAAGCAAGGCTGTGTTAAACTTCATTTCCAAATTGGTTGTTTCACAGTTGAAATGAACTTTTGGCACCTACGTGCATAACCTGTGAAATGGGAATCCAGTGGGACTTGAAGCTGCTCACCTTCCACAGCCCTGTGGCAACATCAGGTTCTCGGTTCTGTCTGGCCATGGGTCAGAGGCTTCTGTCTGGTGCAAATGGTTTTTACTAAGATACCGTGGTCTTGTAGTCCTGAGTTTCTTAGAAATACCAGAATTGAACAGTAGCATACATTACCTATGAGAAAAATCACAACTTGGTGGCTAGGAAAATTATGTGGTTAATTGAGCCGTGACCTCTTCTCAGATAGAACCAGTGAAGAAAATCATTTTGGCCTTCTCCAGAGAGACTTGAATGTGGACAAGCTTTTTAATAAAAAAAATCAAAAAGTTTTTTCTATTCTCCCTTCATAGCTGCTTCTAATATAACTACCCAGATACTTGTTCTGATCAGTGTTAAAACCTGAATTCCTTCTGTTCCATCCCTGCAGCAGTTTGAAACACAACAGGGTAATTTCTTCGTCTCTTCTGCTCATTGATTTTTAATGCTGTTTGCGCTTTCCCGTTGCTCTAGGTGAAATCGCTCTGTTGATGAACCGTCCCCGTGCTGCCACAGTTGTTGCTCGTGGCCTGTTGAAATGTGTAAAGCTTGATCGACCCCGATTTGAACGTGTCCTGGGTCCGTGCTCGGATATTCTCAAGCGAAACATCCAGCAGTACAACAGTTTTGTATCGCTGTCTGTCTGAAACCTTCCTCCCTCCCTACCCAAATCATGCTTCACGAATGCAGACTGCTTTATTACCCTTGTGCAGAGCCACATTGCCACTGGCATTTGCAGCTTCCTGTCTGGTTAAAAAAGACAAAAAAAAAATTGCTTATCATGGCACTATTTTTAATTTAGAGCATATTAGTTCTGTGCTCTCTGTCCCATTAAATTAATAGAAAAAGTTCTATGGAGACGTTTGCTCTTATGGCTTCTCTCTGTGCAAGTGTCCAACTCAGGCGAACGCAGCCGTGCTTCAGCGAGGGAGAGATCTCCTGGCTCCCTGCCACTGCCATAGAGTAAGGAGGGAACAGTAGAGGGGGGGAAAATTTCTTTTAAAGGTATTTCTCAAATTGTTGGTCAGATTTTAAGGCCGTGGTCATCATCTGCTGTATTTCTTTTCAAATGAGAACTGCCCTTTGTAACTGAGCTTCTGGGGCTTGGGGTTTTCTGTTGTTTCATTTTCTGGGTACTGTAATCCTGGGTTCAGTCGAGAGGCATCAGCTGCTAAGAAGGCCACAGTTGGAATTTAACAGTGTAATTGTTCTGTGTCTGCTGGTTTAAGATTGCTTGGTTATGTTCTTGTCAAGTGTAAAAGCTTCCAAGGTTACTAGTTCTGGTGAACTACTGCAGTTGTTACTTCATTTACTGACTTGCCGCAACTGGGTTTTTTTCTTGTGCTAGACAGGCCATTTGAAACTCTTCCTGTTCACAGGGGCAAGAACCAAACGTTACAGAAAATGCCTGACTGGGGTCTCTAGTGCACAGATTGGTGTAGGAACAGTGCAGCTGCCCAGCTGTTAGTAATGTCCGAGTACTTAGACTGGTGTAGAACTTGGCAGCGAATGTTTTATTTTCCCTGTGACTCTGGCTTGCTTTGTATTTCTCAGTTGACTTTTAAAAAAAAAAAAAAATTATCACAATCTGTTACCAGGGAAAATAATCATTGAGTATTTGTGGACAGCATCAGTTGCAGGTGGCAGGACAGCTGGTCTCTAGACGCCATCACTCTTGGTAGAGAGTGAGGCAGAAACAGTGAATGTTTGAACTTTCCTGCAACACTCGGTTATTAAGTTTTTTTTAAAATTGGTCAATTCATAATTTTTGAAACAGTTACTGACAAATCTAGTTCCAGTACAAAAGGTGCATTCTCTTTCCTAGCTCATGGAATTCACCTGCCATATTTCATACTCACTCTTTCTGTTTTTTTCAAGTTCACTATGTTGCAGAGTCTTAAATGTATTTCAGTATTTACCCGCTTTGTGTCCCATTACCCTGTGTGCACCTCCACGTCCCAGCAGTTTTTACTGAATTCCACGGTTCAATAATGGTAGGCAATTTTTAAGGTTTCCTTTAAACTGTAGTGTATCTCAAGTAGCGTAGGTTTGTATTGGGGAGTGACAGCAAGCAGTTTGCATCCGTTGTGCAACTACTACCGATGGAGCCCTCGTTTTATTTCCTTTCTGAGGTGAGACGGATTCCAATTCAACAGCCTTTCGCCCAGGCATGGAGATAATCAGGGTCTGCTCTTATAAAATAATCCTGAGGGCATCAAGCCTTTACAAAAGGCTTCAGGGTATTTCTGAACCTGGAATCCCGAAAATGGGATTTAACCGCTTGGGGTTTGAGTTCTCTGTTCAGAAGATGCTGCGCAGAGGATTTCTGCCAGAGTCCTTAAGGAGTAAGGAAACGCCACCACCTTTTTGGTTTCTACTTTTTTTTTTTGGTAAAACTGTTTTCTTAAGCTTCAATCTATCCAGGTTCTTTTCTTCATGTGTGTTTTTTGTGTTACTTCAAAGCACCAAAAACTGCGTAAACTAGTTAGAGCTCCACACGAAAATGCACATTTTTTTTATATAAGGCTTTCTAATCCAGTTTCACTACTGCATCTTTCTAGCTTGCTGTTTACTCCCTTTTGTAGTTTTACCTACAAGATTTTAAGATAAATCAGCTTAGTCTGAGTCAAATATTATTCACAGTTATAGCTTTACCTTTGTGTGCAATTGAAATATGTTTGAAACCACAATTGGCATAGTTTTGCCTTAGCTAACGTTCAGGGCTTTAGAAGGAACTCTTTGCTAGTCCACCTTTAGCGAATTTACGAGTCTATCGCCCTAGAAAGCTATAGTCAACCAGAGGACCAGTTTTGTATTGTTACCTGACGATATAAGTCTGATTTACTGTATGTGCTAATATATACTATTATATTCCTTTTGTTATAGATTGTCTTAATGGCAGGTAAAGCAATAAAATGATTTAAATTCTTAAATGCAATCGGTCTCTTATTTTCCCCGTCCCTATACTGTGTTTTCCATTGGCCTCAGAGGACGTGTTATTTATGAGGTGGTGGAAAGAAGCTTGATGGATCAGCTTTGTGGTGCCTCTGGTGGTTCAGGTTCAAGTCCTGCCTTGCAGCAGAAGTGCACCTCCCACCGCTTACTCCCAGGAGAGCTTGGGCCAGCCTGTGCCTGTGACCCAGGAACTTCTCTGGAGTTCTGGCGCAGGGCACACGTGACCACTCTGGGAGTGAGGAGGTACCTGCATCCTGAGTGTCTGCTTGAGCAGCAGTCCCTGCTGCTTTGGGCTCTTGATTCCTGGCCCAGCCACTGCTGCTGGAGCTCATAAGGTCCTGTGAGCTGTCTGCTCCCTTCTAAGCGTACCTGGGGTGAGGTGTTGAACTCATGGTGACTAACCACAGAACAGCTCTAGCAGACAGACAGTGGGAAATAGAAATGAGGGATTTTCACACCGGGAGGAAGCAGGAGAGATTTGAGGAGCAGTAGCCTGAAGCAGCTCAGACTGGACACGTTTAGCACCCAGCTCTAAGAAAGGTTCTGTGCACTTTGAAGATACATTAAAAAGCTGCTGCGTGACAGAACAGAAAGAAGACAGCAGCCTTGCAACCCCCTTTAGTGTCCCAGCCCTCTGAATATCTGTGGGCTTGCTTCCTTCATCTGGGCCTCCTGTTCCCCCACCTCCTTGGCAGAAAGACTGAAAACTTCTTTATTACCTAAAATAAAAATTTAAAACTTCAACTTACAACTTTACTCTTAAACTTATCTTCTGTTGCCATGTTCTTCCTGTTCAGGCAGCCAACAGAAACCATTCCATGACACCAGCCAAATTAATTTTGGGCTTGTCGTGTGTAAGTTGCCGGTAGAGGGAGATCTAGCATGGGGAACATGGTAGAACTCTGTACAGAGTCCTGTACAGAAATAACTGCCCACTGTGTGCCGAGAGCGAGTTAAGTCCTTCTGTTTTCATCTATTCTCTGACCACAAGAGCACAAAGGTCTGTAAGCCACTGGCATCCAGAACTGTTTGATTACACTGGAACTTGGTGTTGTGAAAGCTGGAAGTGGAAGGACTTGGCTGAATGCCAAGTTGGGAGAGACTATAGGGGTGTGGTATGGGGTTTTTTTGTTGGTTGGATTTGTGTGAGGTTTTTTTGAATATTCAGAATATTGAAGGAATCTCTTTGCTAAGCAGGAACACTCCAAACTTCCTCAAACATTCTCCTGAAGGATGATAAATTATCAGTGAAGTTCTCAACTGCTGTCCCCAAGGCTGCCAAAGGGCTTGGTGCAATCAGTCTTCAAGGGAAAAGCTATTAAAGAGAACTTTGGTGATCAAGTTATTCTTAAAGCTCGTTGTGGGGAGCCCAGGGGAAAACTGCAAATTAAAAGATGTGCAACAGCTCCCCACACTTTTTTGGTCTCCTCAAAAGGCATGGGGATGGGGGGACTGGTACCATTTCTCCCTTCCAGGGAATTCTGACAGCTGAAGTGATTTTAAAGCTACAAGAAGATGCGCTGAGATACCCCCACTTCGGCAAAATGTTTTCACCAGAAGTGGGTGGCTTCTTGACTGGTAGATACGCGTGTATGCCCCTGAGCAGCTTGGGTTTTGCCTTTCTTTTGGTGGCTGTATTTTTTTTAACCTGTGTTTCTCCTGTAACCGACCCTGCTCTTCCGCCGGCTCTTCCACTGGTGAGGCAGGTAAATCATAGAATGGTTTGTGTTGGAAAGCACCTTTGAAGGTCATCTAGTCCAACCCCAAAAGCAGAAGCAGTTTGACTGCCCTGTGAAGCAATGGTCTGATCAAAGCAATGTGAGTGGGTCAACGTTGAAGAGATGAAGAGGCCAGGACAGGCCTGGTGGTGAACCTGTGCAGATGCTCTGACCGTGCTGAGCCCGTGTGCTGCCTTGGCTCAGTGGCCGGTACTGCTTTCGTGCAGTAAGGTCGCTCCTTTCTCAAATGCACAGGCTTGACTAGAGAACAGAGACCTAATAAGAGGAAAATGCTCTTGGCATCTCTTTATTCAAGCCTCATCCTTGGATCTAGTTTGTGTCCTTCACTAGCAAGACCCAAGTCCCGTGCAGGTTGAGCAACTCAACGGCCACGTGTCTGCCACCCTCCCAAGGGCATGGCCACCTCCAGAACAGGAGGTCACTGCTTTTCCCCCACAGAGCTGGTGTAAGGGTCTGCTGCAGCCAGACCTCGACTTACCCACACACTGGCCAAGCACCGCAGCTTTGGGTGAGCACCCAGCATAGAAGCCCAGTGTGATTCTTGAAGATCTTCTGTCTCTGCGAGTGTTTGTAGATGGAAACTCCCAGCTATTAAAACTTGCCGCTTGCTTTGCAGGGATTTTCCCTAAGGACCATTTAAGTGGTCGGCTTCACTCTGTCTGACGCAGGAGCCTGGGGCTGTGTGGTGTCATTGGCCACCACCTTGGCTTCTCCGTATGTGTCTATGCATTTCCTCACAGCTTTCAGGATAAGCTGTAACCGTCTGTCCAAAGCCAGGAGGTGGGGTTCGGTGAGCACTGGGGCCAAGCGGTCCTGCAGGAGGGATTCCCTCATCACATCGCTGAGTCGATACTCAGGCTCAGCCAAGAGCTGCAGCCGTAATAAAGTTGTCCTCTTTATTCTGGAAAAAAAAATCAGACACCTTAATGCAAACCTCTTGTGGCACCCTGGCAAGAACCAGCTGCCCGAGCCCTCTGGTAGCAGGGGAAGGAGGGAGGGCAGAGCTGGACAAAGGTACTTGACAAAGACCTTTGGAACAAAAGCTTTCCCTCAGTGAAGGAAATGGAAGTTGCTGCTGCTTCCTTTGCTTTCCCAGACTGCAAATTTCTGTCAGCAGAGAGAGAAACGTGATCGGAGCTCTCAGTAATGGGTGTTTTTTCCTCTGAGTCAGAGATGACCCTGTTCCCCTTATTCCTGCAGGGTGGTGCTGTGTTCCCAGAGATTACATTTATGGGGTGGGGGCAGAGGAGGGGGTAAATGAGAAAAAAGCCTTGTCAAAACTGGGCAAAAAGAGGAAATACTTCCTGCAACTGCCTTAACTGTGACTTCGCTGTACGAGATACGGAGGTTTAGATACTGTTTCCCTTTGACAGAAAGTGGGATGAGAAACTATAATCTTAGAACCCCTCTGGGGACGAAACTAAATATTCTGAAATCATTTGTTTAATCCTCAGCAAAAGTGTTTTGACTTCAGCACCTCTAACACTGAAATTAATCAGTGGTTGTAATTATTGCCCTTTAAATTTTGGAAACGGAGTAGTCTGTGTTCGTGGAGCTGTTCCTATCTAGCCGAGCCAGAATTTTCAGATGCAAAAAGGTGTAGTCAGAAATGTTTTAACTAGCTCCAGAGTTGGCTGCTGTCTGTTTTTCACCCAGGGCATGGACGGGAGTGGGGAGCAGCGATGAGGCTGTCTGTTTTTCACCCAGGGAGCAGCGATGGGGCTCTCTGCAGCTCTGACGAGACCCACGCTGTTCCGGTAGCAAGTGGAAGGCTTGTCGCTGCTGCTGAGCCTGGCCGAGCGGTCGCCGAGTTGCACTGGGTGCTCCGGAGCAGCCGAGCGAGGTGCCGGGCTTTGGTCAGTGATACTGGTGGCATTGCTCAAGGGAGGGAGAAAGGTGCTGTGACCTGCCGCCCCCCGCGTGGCGCTGGCACGGGGCAGGCGGCTCAAACAGTGGCTGCTGTCCTGGCTGCCCACTGCCAAGCTCGCAATAATATTCCTGCAAAAATAATCACTTGGCCGAGTGCTAAGCCTGGCCACGAGGCTTTAAATCACCACTGGAACATGGCTGTGAGGTTCTGCTGCTGCTGCCAGAGGAAGCTGAGTCCAGAGCAGATGTGAACCGCCGCAGAGGAGCGTGTGTGCGCTCTCCTCCTAGGCGAGCGGTGGCTCTGCGGAGCCGCTGTGGGTAAACACCAGCTGTGTTTGCTCTGGTCCGAGCAGCGATGGGGCCTGGAGGTGGAGAGCAGGGTAGTCTGACCCCGTGGGGAACGGCTCGTTTCACGCTCTAACAGTTATGTAAGAAAGAGGCAGAACACGGCAAGGAGCCTGAGATGGAAATCCTGCCACTGGTCCCGCTTCTGCCCCGCGGGGCAGTTGCGACCTGCTGTTGTACTGAAGCGTTGAAGATTTCGAAGGACTTCACCAGCTGAGAAGTTACGTGTGCCGGGTTAGTGGGGTCTGTTTCCAGCCCTATCTGTGCCTTGTGGAGGGTTCTGACCCTTTGCATTTGTGCCAAGTGCTGTACTCAGAGCAGCGCTGGGAGAGGAGACCCCACAAACCTGTGGGACAAAGGCTGGTGTCAGAGCTGTCAAAGGTCGCTGAAATACCAGGCTGAAATCTGCTGGAAGCCAAACTCAGAGAATAGCCCAGCTGTGAAGGAGAAAGACGTGTTTCACAGGGCAGCAGGCAGGCTGCTGTTCAGCACCCCTGGGGTTTGTGTGGTCCCTCTGGTCTGGGGCGGCCGGAGGGCTTTGCTCCTGCCCTGGTGTGCACGGCTCAGCCTGGTGTGGGAACAAGGAGGTGACTCAGGCTGAGTCCAGCGAGTTGGCCAGGGCAGGCTGAGGTCTGCAGCCTCTGTGCTTGCTCAAATAAACCTTTTTGCTTCCTTTTGAAGCGGTTTTGGATGCTCCTCCACTCCAAACCAACTGGCTGTTGTGGGAAAGGAGGTTTTGGGTGGCTCCCGCGGGCAGCGTAAGTTGCTTTTCACCGTATTCAGCTCTAGTTTGCTTATTACAAGGTGGGACTTGCAGGTCTTCTTACCACTGCCTTTCCCAAGGAGAACTAAATTAAGAAGAGCTTCTGGGAGGTAGATCTGGCAGAACAGGAAGGTCTGACCTGTGGATAGTACTGTGTACAGTCCAAATTAAGAGGCAGAGTTAATTCCAGCTGCACAAAATAGGAGTTCAAGGGCAGGGTTCCCTGCGAGCCTGCAATTACCGACAAAAAGACCCACTGGGTGCAAATAACAGTTCTTAAAACTAGATCCAGTAACACAAGTGTACGGGGAGAGGGTGCATGTAACACCCTGAGGCTGAGATGCAGCAGGTAGAGTGAGGAAATACGTTGGTCATCTCCTAAAGAGAAACCACAGGGAAGAACAGCTTTTTCTGTCTCTTAAATTTAACTTTCAGCCAATGATTTCTGTGAATTAATAAAGGATGAAGATAGGATTCACATAGTAAATTGAGGAGCTCCTCCTTAACGCCACGAGAAGAAACCTGATGAATTGTATCGAAGTTCTACCAGGCTTTTGGATGGAGCTTTCTGATCTTCGTGTGAGCGGGCTGGGGCTGTTATCACCTCACGTCGATGGGCTGGGAAATGCTAGTGGGCACTTCTGGGAGGGTTTGATCCAATGGGCAGCATCCACTGGTCTTCTACACTTGCAAGGGTTTTTTGCTTCAGTGGGGAAGTATCCAGGAAGGACAGTTGTACAACACCGTAGCTAACTGGTGTAGAAGCTTGATCCCTGTTTCAGGTACAACCTGTGATCCCCATGCCCCACTCCGGGCTGTCCCCTTGGCTGGGATTAGCAGGGGCTCTTCCCTGCGCTGCTGGATGGAGCCAGCCCTGGGCGGCTTCCAGCAGCAAGCGCTGCCGGCCCGTTGTGGTGGGACCACTGGTGTGGCTGGAAGGAAGGTGAAGCGGGACTTACATGCAGCACTGGGAGAGCGGGGCCAGGATAGAGGTTTCGTCGTGGGAATGCCGCCCGAATCTGTGACGTAAGCAGAGAGGGCAGAGCGTCAGTGCCTGCCCACCGGTGCCCCCCTCCCTGTGTCCTCCCACTGCCTCACCCTCTGGCGTTGTCCAGGTGCAAGAGGAAGCCATCGTCCCCAAACTTGGTGAACATTTCGTAGTGGTGACGGTCCATGTTCCCTGGAAGGGGCAGACAGAGGAACAGAGTTTCCCTTGTGTGTGACCACGTAATTTTCTAAACTATCCCCCATTTTCTTTCAGATCTGCACAAAATACTTGTTGCTGTGCTGGAAGTGTCTAAGATGCTCAGAGCTGCTGCTTTCATCTTGCTGGACCCCATGGGGAGGGGTCTGGGCAGGTCTGGGGCTCCCCCTTGCCTGCCCATCAGGAGGGGTTGTGCTGGCTAGCTGTGGGGGGACAGCAGCCCCCCAGAACTGTCTCTGGAGCAGAAGGGATGGCTTTAGGAAACAGCATGGCACAGGAGGGCAGACCCCACCTGGAAGGCAGGAATGTTATTTCCCTCTTCGTCCTACCTATTAGGAAGTCAAATATGGCCATGTCGATGATGTTAAGCAGACGGTTGCCATTGCTGTAGGGGTAGATCTCCCTCACTGTGTTGCAGTAGAGAGGATTCACTTCCCACCTGCAGGAGATGGATGAGAAAGGGGAGGCGCACTCAGTGGTTGCTGCTGCCGTGCCCCAACAGCACCCCAAAGCTGATCTTCCATGCAGAGATGGAGAGCAGGAGGACTTAAATCTCCCACCTAATGCATGCAGGAGACTGGAAGTCAAACCCAGTCAGTTCCCAGTTATTAGAGTAATTACAGGCAATCTCTGAACCCTGCTCACTCTCCCTCCCGCACGCTCCCTGCAGTGCAGATATGGAAAGCAGCATCATTTACCCACTTACTCCTCTTTTCCATCAAACGAGTAGGACCGGATCCACGGGTTTGGGATGGAGAGTCGCGGTGCCAGGTTGAGGGATGGCAGGAAGGCAGAGAGGGACCCTTCCAGGAGGTGAGGGTTCCCACACACCGCGTACTCTGTCTTGCACAGATACGGGCACTTGGCAAAAAAGCACACGTTGCTGGCTGGGAGGAGAAGAGAGAGGACAACGGGGAAAGGAGCTACGATCTGCAGGAGGCTGCAAGGTGGCCTGAACCGACCTCTGCCCCATCGTGTGACAGTGACTCCATATATGGTGGCACCCTGTGTGACCACATGGGTGTGAAACTGCCAAACGGTGGCTTGTGGTGGATGTGCAGACCTGGTCACATGCTAGGGGAAAGGTTGGGGAAACTGAGTGGGCACGTAGATCTGGCAGATGATTCCAGCTGGAGGCTGAGGGACACCTCCGCTGTAACTGCATCTTTGTGCATGTTTCATCCAATAATTTATTTTTTTCTCAACAGCCCAAGTCCTGTTGGGCTGTTTTGCTGCGGACCCTGCTCTTCCACCCACACCGACAACACGTCAATCCCAGCTCGCAGCAGTCAAGTGCTTGCCCACCTGGTGAGACGAAGAAGACGCTCTGCAGGATCTCGTTCTTGGTGACCTCCAAGATCTCCTTGGTGACATTGATCAACCTCCCAACTGTGGGTGGGACCCTCCGGAAATCCAGGATCCTGCACAAAAGCGACAGTGGCTCAGAGCCTGCGGTGCAGAGAGACATGACTGCAGGACAGCAATGTGGGACGGCAGAGACTGCCCTTGTCCCTTCCATCGGTAAACCAGGGGCATTCTGATGACTGCACCGACATGGATTGTTTCTCTCCCAGCTTCTTTCTAGCAAATAACCAGGATCATTTCACCCTCTGGGCCAGAACGTGGCTGAGTTTGGATTTTGCTATTTTAATAGCTTCTGCCTGGAACAATCTGGATGTTCTCCAGGATTCATGTCTTTTTCCTTAACTGGTTTCTCCCATCTCCCCACATGCAAGCTGGGACCTTCAGGAACCAGAACATCCCTTGGGCCCTTCTCTGTTGTTGGGTTTGACACGGAGCAAAGAGGTGTCGAACCTGGTACAACACGGCTGAGACAGCAGAGGCATCGCCCTGCTCAGAGATACTCATGCCCGGCTGATTCATCTCCAATATTCTTAAACAAATCAGGGCCTGGGGCAGAAAGGAATCCACATCAGCCAGTGGAGAGCTGCTGCCTGCTGAGTCAGTAACGTGGGGGGAAACGGCTAACACTGTGCTCTGCCCCTTGGGTAATGCCCTCTGCTTCTGCGAATCGGGCACAGACCAGGATTCAGCCTGTTACTTCTTTAGCAATGTTTAAAGAAAAAACAAACAACAGTATTTGCTTTTATCTAGCGTCGTTCAGCTCTAAAACCCACAAAGCACTTCAGAAAAGCACTCCAGCCTCATTCTTCTGGCGGAGGAGCTGGGGTGCAGCGAGGCGAGCTGGGGTAGCCAAGTCCAGCAGAGTCACTGCGGTGATGGAGGGGCAGAACTGGGAAGGGAATCCAGCTCTTTTCATTCCCTCACTCAGAGTTTGAGCTACAGGACTTAAGAGTCTTGTCCTGGTTATCGTGTAAGTTTGGTGTGGGAACTAGAGACCCGTGTCCACCATCCTCACCAGACATCACCTTCCCCTGATGCTCAATGCCCATCCCATCAAGGGGAAGGTGGCTGCTGCCCTCCCCTTCTAATAATAATAAGGGTATTTTTGATTTTGTTGAGTACAAAGCCTGCTGGGAAGAGGTGCCAGGTTAATTGCTCATTAGCTGAGGGCTTGAAACTGCATCGCTGCAGTTTATCTCAATCCAAAACGTGCCTTGATTGCTGATTGAGCGCCTGGCTCCCTCACCGGGAGGGGACCCGGGCTGTGCCCAGAGCTCATCTTTGCACTTTGCACTTTGATGCATGGTGGGGACCACGTGCCGGTGGCAGTGTAACAGCCTGATAAATACCTGACCCGTTTGCAACCTAGGCTTCATCTGCCAGCCCGTTCTCGTGCAACACCAAGGCAAAGGTGACTCCTGGGCTTCAGAGAGAGCCAGAGCCATCCCCAAATAACGCATCAGCTCCTAAAAGGGTGCTGCCTAGCAGTCACTCTTCTAAGGCTGAGCAGCTCTGCAGGGCTCGGCACAGCTTTTCTCGTGCCAAAGCTCTCTGTGGGCAGAGGACCAGGTGCTGTGGCAGGTCCCAACCTGTCCAGGTGGAAGGCCGCGATCTCCGCGTTGTGCCGCTGGAAGTCGACGAAGTAGAAAAAGTCCTCAGGAGTCTCTTCCTCGCGTTTCTGCCTGGGAGAGAGCAAGGGGGTTACCCCGACTGGGCAGGCACCAGCCCGGGCAGCTGGCGGGTGGTGGCACACAGACAGTGTACCCAGGGCCAGCCCCTGTGCTTGGGGACAGCTGTCCTGTGGCCATGCTGGTGCCAGGGCACTCGGGCTGAGCTGCTGAGCCGTGGCCATCGCCCACTGTGCTGGGGAGCAGCATTTGTGCCCTGTCTCAGTGCTGGATGGGTGAGGGGGGCTGTGGGGTGACTGTGGGCTTTAAAACCTTTTATGCCAGAGTTTAGACCCTCTCAGGACTGTGGGTACAACATCGGGGGATGCTGGAGCCCATGCTGCACTTCTTGCATCGCCGTGGGAGACAGAGAAGAGCTCAGGTTTGATGCTCTCGTATCCCTGAGATGGGAGCACCAGCTCATTTAATTTAATTTTCGGGCTGACACACAGTGCCCCGATAACGTGTAGTGCATGAATTTGCATGCTCAGCCTCCCGAGCAGCTGGATATGACAGGAAAGCCCATGGGCTCTGCTGACAGGGCTCAGCTGGGTGCGTGGATGCTTTCCTTCCCCAGCCAGACCTGCTGGACACGAGGCAGAGGTGGGTGGAAACCCATGGGAGAGGAGCTGGCTGCTTTCTGGATGAGCAAACCATGGCAGCCAGGGTGCTGCCAGCTGCCCTGCCTGTGCGCGGCACGGAGTGACTGGGGATGAATGTGAAGAGTCCCGAGGGGCTACAAATAAGTGCAGAAGCAATTTAAAACTCTTGTTGTGCTGATTGGGACTGATGGCTCTTTCTTGGAAACACTTCGGGGAATCCAAGGAGAAATAAGGCAGAACACAAAGGCAGCTGGGGAAGAGGAAGAAACGGGCAGTTGCTAACAGCAAAGTTCTCAGGAGAACAAGTTCCAGAAGCCCTCCACCATCTGGCATCCATGGACCGAACAATGTCCAGCGTCAGGAAGCAGCGTGGGAACACTGGTGTTTATTCGTGGGTGTCTCTGGGGTGGTGCGAGCAGCCACAGTAATGAAACCTTTCCAGGAGCTGAGAGCAGGAGGGGATCGAGGCGGCTCCGCTGTGCCTGTCCCTGCCAAGGATGCTCACACCCCTAGCTAAGGTCTCCTCGGTTCGTGGCTGGGGGGGGTCCGGGGGGGCCCTGCCCGACTGCC